>NW_026110039.1:0-3000 GCF_013377495.2 Cygnus atratus | reverse complement strand
TGGCGCGGCGCCGCCCGGGCAGCTTTTGGCGCGGCGCCGCCCGGGCAGCTTTTGGCGCGGCGCCGCCCGGGCAGCTTTTGGCGCGGCGCCGCCCGGGCAGCTTTTGGCGCGGCGCCGCCCGGGCAGCTTTTGGCGCGGCGCCGCCCGGGCAGCTTTTGGCGCGGCGCCGCCCGGGCAGCTTTTGGCGCGGCGCCGCCCGGGCAGCTTTTGGCGCGGCGCCGCCCGGGCAGCTTTTGGCGCGGCGCCGCCCGGGCAGCTTTTGGCGCGGCGCCGCCCGGGCAGCTTTTGGCGCGGCGCCGCCCGGGCAGCTTTTGGCGCGGCGCCGCCCGGGCAGCTTTTGGCGCGGCGCCGCCCGGGCAGCTTTTGGCGCGGCGCCGCCCGGGCAGCTTTTGGCGCGGCGCCGCCCGGGCAGCTTTTTGGCGCGGCGCCGCCCGGGCAGCTTTTGGCGCGGCGCCGCCCGGGCAGCTTTTGGCGCGGCGCCGCCCGGGCAGCTTTTGGCGCGGCGCCGCCCGGGCAGCTTTTGGCGCGGCGCCGCCCGGGCAGCTTTTGGCGCGGCGCCGCCCGGGCAGCTTTTGGCGCGGCGCCGCCCGGGCAGCTTTTGGCGCGGCGCCGCCCGGGCAGCTTTTGGCGCGGCGCCGCCCGGGCAGCTTTTGGCGCGGCGCCGCCCGGGCAGCTTTTGGCGCGGCGCCGCCCGGGCAGCTTTTGGCGCGGCGCCGCCCGGGCAGCTTTTGGCGCGGCGCCGCCCGGGCAGCTTTTGGCGCGGCGCCGCCCGGGCAGCTTTTGGCGCGGCGCCGCCCGGGCAGCTTTTGGCGCGGCGCCGCCCGGGCAGCTTTTGGCGCGGCGCCGCCCGGGCAGCTTTTGGCGCGGCGCCGCCCGGGCAGCTTTTGGCGCGGCGCCGCCCGGGCAGCTTTTGGCGCGGCGCCGCCCGGGCAGCTTTATCTCAGATCGAGCTAACGAGCAGCTGAGGTAAAGGACCTGGAAGAGGGAGGTATTGCAGCAGGTACGCTGTGCCTCTGAGGTGCCTCAGGGTGTGCTTTTTCTCTTGTCTCTGAAGGTGCCTAGTGCAGTGTTGGACAGGGAAATCCCCGTGTCACGGAGCAGTGAGGGAAGGTGAGTGTGTTGTCAGCCTAGTCGTTCCTTAACCGAAGTGAAGGGATGTAGTGGGTTTACGTGGCAAGGTTTTGGTAGCTGGGGGCTCTAGGGGGGTGGCTTCTGTGAGAAGAAATCTAGAAGCTGCCCATGTTAGGTAAGGGTCCTGCTGCCCGAGCGGAGCCAATAAGTGATGTTGTTTTGCGCCTCTGTGAGAGCATATTTAATTAAGAAAGGAGGAAAAAAAAAAAACCACGCTGTGCCACACAGCAGCTGGGAGAGCGAGAGGAGTGAGGAACAGCCTTGCAGGTGCCAAGGTCAGTGAAGAAGGAGGGAGAGAGGTGCTCCAGGTGCCGGAGCAGAAGCTCCCTGCAGCCTATGGTGGGGACCATGGTGAAGCAGGCTGTCCCCCTGCAGCCCATGGAGTACCACGGTGGAGCAGGGTTCCACGCTGCAGCCGGTGGAGGAGACCACAGTGGAGCAGGTGGACCTGCACTGATGGAGACTGGCGGCCTGTGGAAGACCCCTGCCGGAGCAGATTCCAGGCCAGACCTGTAGACCGTGGAGAGGAGACCACGCAGGAGCAGGTGAGCTGGCAGGAGCTGCTGCCCGTGGGGGACCCAGGTTGGAGCAGTTTGCTCCTGAGGGATGGACCCCAGGAATGGACCTACATCTGGAGCAGTTCTTGAAGAGCTGCTGCCTGTGGGAAGCCCATGCCAGATCAGTTCACCAAGGACTGCATCCTGCGGGAGGAACCCCACAGCACAGGGGATGAGGGCGTCCGAGAAGGAGTGGCGGTGAAGAAGCGCTATAGACTGACTGTAAACACCGATCACCTGCACTGCTGGGGGGGAGAAGGTGGAGGAGGGTGGTTGAGGGGGGAAGGTGCTTTTGGTTGCTTTCCTTTGTTTTCTCGCTTCTCTAGGTTGTGTAGTAATAAGCAATACATTTTACTATCTTCCTGTGCTGAGTGTGTTTTGCCCATCACAATACTTATTGTGTGATCTCCTCATCCTTATCTCAAACCCTTGAGCCCTTTTCATCATATTTTTCTCGCTGTCCTTCTTTGAGGAGAGGGAGTGAGAGAGTGGTTTTGGTGGAGCTCAGTCGCCCACCCCTGTAAAACCACCACAGGGGAAGATGTTCAGGTGTTTCCTTCTCAGGGTCTGAGGTGAGGCTGTTTGGGACAGAGGAGCAGTGTGGCAGGTGGTCGCTTGTGAACACAGTGATCATTTTGTCCTTTAGTAATCCCAGGTGGCATGGGTGATGCTGGCTGTTCCTTTCGAGCTTGGATCTAACTTCCAGGTACAGAGGCAAGTGGACTGCTGTTTTGAAACGATAACATTAAATATGGGGTCACGTATGTTGTTGAGGAATGGGTGCTAATGCTCACAGCTGAATGTTTATCTTCTGACTGTTTTCCTTTGTTCAGGCTGAAACACAGTGTGCAGTACAGGACAGTCACAACCCAAGCTATCTTGGAGTGACTCTGGTGAGTGAACAGAGGTAGCTGTTATTTTTGGCTGTGGCTGTGACTGCAGTTATTTTACTACATCAAATAAAGTAAAATTCCAGTTTCCCTTTTAGAGGTGCTATAGGTGGCTTAGGAGAACAGGGTAGAAGCATCTGCCATGTGGGGTAGGTAAGCAGCTGAGGTAAAGGAGCAGATGAGAGTAACTGTCCTAAGGGTGCTGTGGCTTTTGCTGCATGTGGTTGCTTTCTCTTCTGTTTATCAGGTGCCACAGGCAGGGTGGGCTGTGATAGTGTTTAGAATAGGAGCAAAGCAGGTCACTCAATGCTGTTTGGTTCCTGAGGACAGGTGTTGTAGAGGAGAAAAGCTTTCAATATTCAAAGCTGAAGCAAAAATAAATAAACCACAGCTGCTGCTTCTCCTCTTTCTACTTTCTTGTG
>NW_026110038.1:0-3000 GCF_013377495.2 Cygnus atratus | reverse complement strand
GCACAGCTATCCAGCACAAACTCTTGTTGCCTCACAGTTTATGAAATGACAGGTCTAAGATGAAAAATGATGTGGATGAAATGATGCTAACAGTAGGGGATGGCTGGGACAGAGACTAGGCGAGATATTCAGGCCAAGCTCCTGCACCTTCTTAGAGACTTAATCTAGTCTTAAACGGCCTGGCAGAAGCTAAAAGGGAAGTGAGGGATTAAGGACATGGCCTTCTTTCTTTTTTTTTTTTTTTTTTAAAAGCTTTTACACACATACAGCACACTACCCTGTCCTGAGCCTGTCACAGCCCTTTGGCTCCTGAGCTTAGCCAAGGAGCAAGAGATACGCTTTTTATTTTGTGACCCTCTCTGGCTCCTTAACAGCTCAGTCCCGCCTCTCTTGTAGAGCTGGATTGATGCCAAATTCTGACAAAAAAAAAAAATTCACAGTAAGAGGCATGGTATACATGCACCACAAAAGGATGCCCTTTGCATTATTTACTGAGCTCCTGAAAAGGAGCTCCTGTTTCATCTTCCAAGTCCCTCCCACAGAGAAGTTTAACTCTCACAGAAAAGCCACTTAGCTGTACACTTTGCTTCTCAGCTCCCAGATGGCTGCAGACCTCCCTTCCTTTCCTCCTCCTCTACCTCAGCTATGGTCCAGTCTGGGGCCCTGACCCATCTTCAGCCTAGAGTGCCGGTATAGGTGGAACAAGAAGGTGCTAATTCCACACTTCCTGCTCTTTCTCTGTACAGGCTGGAAAGGAAGAAATAAGGACTCCTTAAGTGTAAGGAGTGCCATCTAATGGCCCACTGGAGAATCCCAAGGTGTCCCACACAGCCTGCCGTCTTGGTGTTTTTTAATATATAGGAGGACAGAACATACTGAAATGCAAGACACTTTCATGGCTGTCTACCTGTAATTTACATTTTAAGGGCAATTTAATGCAGAGTCTTCGAGTTCATATACAAATTGTTTAATCAATCTTCAGACTTCAAAGCAGCAGTAATAGATCAAACGCAAGTCAGAACTTGAATATTTTAGAGCAAAAAATTAACGAGTGCTGGCTCGCATGTTCTGTGTGGATGGAAAAGCACAACAGAACCAAGGGGCTTCAGAAGAACACACGAGGAAGAAAATCCTTACAGTAAATTTACACCACAGTACATCTTGTTGCTGTGAGAAGAGAAGCTTGAAGTTTGAAAAGCCACTTTGCATTTTTGGGATTATTCACGAATTTCCCATTTACAACTAAGCCCTCCCTACCCCTTGTATTTTATTTTTTTTTCTGGAACACACCATTACACAGTACACCAGCAGGTGGCACATGATAGCATAAGACCTGCTGAAGGTTGTTCTACATGAACATTGAGCTCTGTTGAAAGCATTCCTAGAAAGGAGGCTCGGGTACCTAATTCCTATGCAGGGCAAGCAGCAGTACCTCCCCTGAGGATCATACTTCCACCTAGACATAAATAGCCTGCTCATCAGCTTACTCAGAGGAATTAGGGTTGAACTTGCTGTAAGATTATACCTCCTATAGCACCTAGATATCCCAAGTGAATACACAGTGGCTGTACTACGGGAGATAATACAGAACGGCACATTATCACTTTTTAAACATGTTATAAAGCAGACTATTCCTATTACACATCTTCTGGCAAGATGCTCATTTATTAATCTGGAGAAAAATTCTACTTTGGTGGAAACAGGAGCTCCAACTTCCTAGATAATGTTTCCATTAAAAGTAAAAAAAAATACTTGAAAATATTTGACCTTCAGGATTTCTTGCTCAATAACCATTTTCAAGGCAACTTAAGAGCACAGTTTGTTCAATATTCATTACTCTACCAGCCTGTGTTGTTATAGGCGGTTTCCAAGCTCCTCAGGACAAAGACAACTGATACAGAAAGCAAAATTTCTTCCCTTTGACCCAAATTTACTAGCAAATTCTAAAAAGCATGCATGGTGCTCATTATCATAATGCTGGAATGGAAACTATTCAAGAACTACTTCTGACTGAAATAGCATTCACAATAACATACCCCAAAATGAGGCCATGAACTGTTAAAAACAGCTGAAAAAGCTGGGTGGATATGAAGGCTGTTTTCTGACTCAAAATTTATTTATTTTTTTTTTAAAAGATATTTTACTGCATCTTTAGGACATTTTATATTTGAAATGGGACTTTCCAATGTTAATAGTTAATACTATTTTTCCGCTTCATAGGCTATATTATTCACTGAATACTACAGATCAATTCCCACATTTGTTTTCTATTTGCTGTTCAAATAAACGTTGTTGATGTAAAAGACGACATTAAAAAAAATTCCATTCCAGTATGACAATACATTTGCCAGCACCCATAATCCGCTCCTCTCCTTTACTCTCACCAGTTGCAGTTGGGAAGACAAACTATTGTTCTCATCAGTTTCCTGATAAGAGAAACATCTCTCAAAAAACAATTCATGTGAGAGACTTGTAGTCCTTGTCGTAAAAAGAAAAAAACATCACCACCAAAAAAAACCCCACACCTTGCTGTCCAAATACTTCCGAGTAATGCTGTCCTTGTAAATGTCACGTTTCACTGGAAATACTAATAGACACTGTGGTTTTAAGAAGGATGTATGGAAAATGAACACGCCAAATCAAGTTTTAGAAGCAGTTTGTGTAAAAATCAGCGTTTTCCAATGAAATGCAACAGAAGTTAAACCGGTCTATACATACAGTGGAGATGGCAGAGGTCAATACAATTTAAAAATGGATATTGGTGAATATAAAGGGAAATATAAAAAGGGAAAATGTTGATATAGAAAGGATCTATTAAACCAGACAGCTACTGGATAAGCAATTGAAAGCACTGATGAGTAATGTAAGATGGCCATGACTGTCATGTGAAAACCAGGATTAATGAAAATGTAAAATTAACAATTTATTCAGGAAATGCAAGAACAAACTGATTCATATTAAACATCTGTAGCGTCAAAACTTTAAAATACACCATTTCAA
>NW_026110037.1:0-3000 GCF_013377495.2 Cygnus atratus | reverse complement strand
CAAACATTTCTTTACTTCCAGTCAGCAAATTAAAGACATGAAATTCTCAGGAGTATTTTTAATAACGCTTCGAATATTCTATTTCATCTTTTACTTCAGTTTTCAAGGTTGTGAAGAAACAGCAAATGACACAAGGATTGAGAATTTAGGTCAATCAAGTTTATACTTGACAGATCTTTACAATTTAAAGTACGGATAAGAATTCATTAAATTAAAGAGATTGAAATATCAGTTTAATGGAATTAGTGCATTCAATGTACTCTTCCAGCACATTGTGAAGCTTGAAAGGTTCTCATGCTGTTTCTGAGTCTATACGTAGTCATATTTTCTAATTAGCTGAGGAACTCATGAGACTTTACATAGTTTAACTATTCAAAGAAAGGAATATAACCTTCTGTATAACCCTTCCCTTCCCTTCCCTTCCCTTCCCTTCCCTTCCCTTCCCTTCCCTTCCCTTCCCTTCCTTCCCTTCCCTTCCCTTCCCTTCCCTTCCCTTCCTTCCCTTCCCTTCCCTTCCCTTCCCTTCCCTTCCCTTCCTTCCCTTCCCTTCCCTTCCCTTCCCTTCCCTTCCCTTCCCTTCCCTGCCCTGCCCTGCCCTGCCCTGCCCTGCCCTGCCCTGCCCTGCCCTGCCCTGCCCTTCCTTTCCCTTCCTGCCCTGCTCTGCCCTGCCCTGCCCTGCCCTCCCCTCCCCTCCCCTCCCCTGCCCTCCCCTCCCCACCCTCTCCCCTCTCTCCCTCCCTCCCCCTCCCCCTCGTTCTCTCCCTCCCCCTCCCCTCCCCCCTCCCTCTTCCCCTCCCCCTCCTCCTCCCTCTCCCTCTCCCCCTCCCCCTCCCCTTGCCCTCCAACTTCCCCTCCCAATTCCGCTCCCCCTCCACTTCCATCTCGACCTCCCCCTCCCTCTTCTACCATGAAGTAGTCTTGTTGAAAATTTTTGCTAATAAGAGGAAAGCTGACACAGAACTTCAACATGGACCTGGGGAGAGGAGACTTCAGACTGCTCAGGGAACAAGTTAGTATATACAACAGTTATTTATCTGTGTGTTTTACTTCTGTGACAGAATAAATTGCTATCTTATTCCTGATTTTAGAATATAAAAACAATATATAAAGGTGAGTACTTTGTTTGCAGTTATATTAGCTCTTTGGGGGTGGAGGGTAGGGCTGGGGATTTTTTTGTTTGTTTGTTGGTTTTCAAATATTTATTCATAGGGTGTACAGAAGTGGCACAATGATGAGAGAAATAGATGGGGTTTTATTAATGTCTTTAATTAAGTAATGCAATTGAAGACGTATTTACTTAGCAAAATAATTTCTATGAATGGTAATAAAGAAGCTTTTTTTTCAAGGCAAGGAGAATATTATTAGGGGTCTCATGTATAATCAACAAATAATTTGGGCTAAGGAGACTCTCTGATGGATTTCTTTTAGGGGTCACTAAAGAAACTTCATTTGCTTGCTGTGCAGCCTTCTCAGGAAACTTGTCTCTGTCACTTCTTAGCTTTAATAATGATATCTTGTTTGATCATAGGATCACAACGCTGACCAATGAATCCAATCAACTGAAAATTTTAGTTAATCTTTATAACAATCACAGAACTGAACAGCAGCCTATCTCAGTTTTCAATGGGAACAGGATTTGTAAATAAGCTATACAGATATATAAAAATGCAAGAAAAAGGCAGCTCTAGTTCTGCTGCAAATTATGTGATTCTGCAGCTAATTCTGCAGCTAAATAAAAAAAAGTGAAGACTTTTTCATGCTCACATACATTAAGTTTGAAAGTACTGTTTGTAACATTATAAAGTTCTCCAGTGAAGACAGGCTGAGAGAGTTAGGGTTGTTCAGGCTGGAGAAGAGAAGGCTTTGGAGAGACCCTACAGCAGCCTTCCACTACCAAAAGGGGGCCTACATGAAAGTTGGAGAGGGACTCTTTTTCAGGGAGTATGATGATAGTACAAGAGCGATGGCTGTAAAGTAAAAGATGGTAGCTTTAGATTAGATATTCAGAAGTTTTTTTTTTTTTTTTTTTTTCACTCAGAGGGTGATGAGGAATTGGAACAGGTTTCCCAGAGAATCTGTGGATGTTCCATCCCTGAAGGTGTTAAACACCAGCCTGAACGAGGCCCTGGCCAACCTGATCTAGTGGGTGGCATCACTGCCCATGGCAGAAGGCTTGGAATTAGATGATCTTTAAGGTCGCTTCCAACCCAATTTCTGTGGTTCATCATAGATTCTATGATTCTATAAAACTGAAAAGTTCTAGTGCTATGAATTCTTGATGCTGTCATAAAAATATTTCAATTACTGTAATTGACAACATTTATGTAAATCAAACCACGTTTCTGGAACCAGTGTACACAGCACAATAAAACAAACATCTGAAAGTTTCTTCAGAAGATACCTAGCTGACATATATACATCTGCACAACTACCTTGGTGATGTTGCTTCCATCTAGGAGAAGAAGCAAGAGTTTTACTTGCTCATAAACAAGTATAAAATGCCTTCCAAAAGAGACAGCTGTCTCTGTAGGTCCATAGGAAAGAGAGAGTAAGAGAATTTTCCAAATGAGTCTCAAGGGATGCAATTTTGCTGTACAAAGCAGAAGAAAATTACAGTTTATAACAACAATGGATGCAACCTACCACATACCTCACATTTATTTCTTGATGGAGATGTTGTATCTCACTTGTATGGAAGGAATTTAAATGCAAATATAAAAAGCTCATTAACCTACAACATTTTTAACTGAACAGGGTTTCAAAATGGTTGAAGAGATGTGCCATGTGTTTGCTGTTGAAACTGGTAAAAAATAAACTAAAAATGTCATCAAAGTATTACATTTATTGAAAAATCCTTTACAAAATGATAGAAGTGACAGAAAACCAGCAGAACTTGTGTTTTTTCAATCACGGGATGGTCTACACAACATCAGGACTACTGGCACCTTATCTGTTGTACCTTTCTCAGAGGTGGGGAAAGGATTTTTGCACAGGAGATAG
>NW_026110036.1:0-3000 GCF_013377495.2 Cygnus atratus | reverse complement strand
CCACAGAGCTGCTCTCCAGCAGGTCAGCCCACAACCGGTACTGGTGCCTGCGGTTGTTCCTCCCCAGGTGCAGGACCTTGCATTTGCCCTTGTTGAACCTCATGAGGTTCCTCTCTGCCCATCTCTCCAGCCTGTCTAGGTCCCTCTCAATGTGGCCCTCAGAGGCACAGGCCTCTGGTGTGTCTGCCACTCCACCAATCTTTGTATCATCTATGTTCCTCTTGTAGTGGGAAGTTCTATGTCACTCTTGTAGTGGGGAGCAAAATGGTGGCACCTCAGGGAAAACGTATTTAATAAAAGGTAAAAATGATAGACAAGCAGAGGAGGAAGAAAGAAAAAGAAAATGGGGAACATCAGAGAGAGTACCAAAGTCAATGGAAATTGAGGGGAAAGAAGTGCTCCAAGTGGTGGAGCAGTTATTCCCTCTGCAGCCTGAGGTAGAGAACACACTGGAACAAACAGATTTTTTTCTGGAGGAACTGCAGCTGGTAGAGAGGAGCCAAGGCTGGAGCAGGGTAAAAGAGTGAGAGGGGAGACATGGCAGAGAGTAACAGCTTATTTACTGCCTATACAATCCTCTACTCTTCAAAGCTGACTTGAAGAGTCAAGTGTGAGGAGTGAATTTAAGACTACAAGTGGGAGAGGAAAAGTGTGGTTTTGATGCTTATCTTGGTTTCTCATTACCCAGACCTATTTAACTGGTGATGGATTAAATACATTTTCCCCAAGTAATGTCTGTTTTGCCCATAACAGTAACTGGTAAACAATCTGACTTAGTCTCAAACCACGAGCTTTTTAATTCCTATTTTCTTCCCCTGATCTGCAGAGGAGGGGGAGTGAGTGAGTGACTTGGAGGTATTCAACTATTTGCCAAAGCTAACTGTGACATACCAGCAGAGATATGTCTGGGATATTTTTCAAATTCCAGGACTAATCAAGCAGTCATTCATGGGAAACATAAGTCTAGTAATAACAAGAAGGATTAAAAAAAAAAAAAAAAAAATTTAGTTCTCTACTGCAGCTATTTAGTTGCAATCAACTGATTCTTTAAGGTCTTTCTCCAAATAACACAGACGCACAATTTATCAGTCTTGCCCACATCTTCTAACCAACCCCTCCCATATTGGTTTCCTCCAGAATGTTCTCACCACGCTTGAGCTGTGCCTGGCTGAATTTTGTCTTCCCTGGCACCTAGTGTAAGGGGCACCCGTGCTGATGGGTGGGTTGTCAGTCCACAGGCCAGCTGTGGGTGAGTCCAAGTCCACACTGAAAGTAGGTGATTCCTTCTCTTATACCTTTTCTTATGTTCTTTCAAACCAATTAAGCATAAATTTGGTGCTTGTGATTAGTCCTTTTGCAGTTCATGTTCCAATTACTTACTAGTGTGGCGTAAAGACCACACGGACACCAGGGTTCTTTTAGGATCAGTAACTGCTACTTCTTTATTGATGACATAACTTTATTATATATCCTCATATTGAGGACAGGCTCCCTTCTTATACCATTCACCCCACAGCAGTCCTTTTCCACTAACTATTCATTGCTCAACAACTCTGCCCGGCAACAGCAAACACCCAGCAACTTCCAGGCCTTAACGGCTGGAGAACAAGCAACCTGAGATAGCAAGGCCTCTTCTGAATCACCTTTCTTTGTTCCCTCTAAACTCTTTACATTCCTGATGGCCTCCTTAAGAGTCCAATGTTATCACCAACCATGGGGCTTGTCAACCCCCATCGCCACACTCCCACATGCTAGCATATATCATTGTCCTTAAATTTATACAACATATGCATTCCTTTGCAGCTTTTATCTCTGTTTGTGTGAGTCTGCATTCTCAGTGAAGATTTGTAGGGTGGCAAAGACCAACAGGTCTCAGCCTGTCAGGGTGGGACTTTGGTCAATCTAAACAGTGCAGTAACTTATACTGTGCCCTACCCAGGTATTCTACCCTTTGAGAGCACAACAAAAATAGTTCCTTCTTTATAGGCAATGCCATCCCAAATCCTTTCCTGGCCTGTGTAAAACCTGTCACCTACCACAACAATAGAGGACAAAGATTATTTGTTTATTTATTTATTTTGTAGAACTTGCCTATATGACTAAATTAGGGTCTGTGTTTGTTTCCTGGACATTTTATTATTAATTTTATTATTAATCTTGCCTTTTTATTTATTTATTATTTTATTTATTTATTTATTTATTTATTTATTTTCCAACTTCATCGTTGCCATTTCTGCTGTCCTTGTCTAGATGCAGCATCTAGAAAAACTAGGAATTGCCTTTTTAAATGACAGTTTCTGTTGAGTTTTTAAGTAAATATTTATCCTCAAACTTGCTGAGGGTGCATTCTGTCCTTCATCCAGGTCATTGATGAATAAATTGGATAGCACTGGAACCAGTATTGAGCCTTGGGGGACTCCACTAACCATGGCCTTCCAACTAGACTCACCAACATTGAGCACAGCTCTCTCAGCTTTGCCACCCAAAGAGTTCTTGACCGACTCCACTGTCCACTCATGTATCCCATGCTCCTGGAGCTTGCCCAGGAGGATATTATGGGAGACTGTGTCAAAAGCCTTGCTGAAGTCAAGTTAGACAACATCCACAGCTCTCTCCTCATTCCTCCAGACAGTTATCTCATCATAGAAGGTTATCAGGTTGGTTAAACTCAACTTCCCCGTGATGAATCTGTGTTGACTGCTTCCGCCCACCTTCTTTTCCTCCATGTACTTACAGATGGCCTCAAGGATGGCTCTTTAAGATTTCAGATGCTATTCAGAATTTTAAGAGTTGCAGTTCATCTGGTGTATATATATATGTATAATAAAATATATGTATATATATACAATATATATAAATATAATATATACATTTATATTATTTATATATATGTGTATATATAAAGAAATGGTTTAAAACTACACTGGAAGGAGGAGAGAGTATGAAGAAATGTTTTATAGACATCCTAATTTTGAATAATTGATTTTTAATGCAGCTACA
>NW_026110035.1:0-4000 GCF_013377495.2 Cygnus atratus | reverse complement strand
CGGGTTTACAATCAGACTGTAATTTGGAATATGCATTCTCCAAAACCCCACGACACCTAGGAAAGTTTGTGTTTCCTTTTTGCTAGTTGGTGGAGACATAGCTGTTATTTTGTTGATCACATCCATTGGGATTTGACGACGTCCATCTTGCCATTTTATTCCTAAAAACTGGATCTCTCGTGCAGGTCCTTTGACTTTATTTTGTTTTATGGCAAAACCGGCCTTCAGAAGGATTTGGACTATTTTCTTCCCTTTCTCGAAAACTTCCTCTGCCGTGTCACCCCACACAATGATGTCATCGATGTACTGCAGGTGTTCAGGAGCCTCCCCCTGCTCCAGCGCAGACTGGATCAGTCCATGGCAAATGGTAGGGCTATGTTTCCACCCCTGGGGCAGCCGATTCCACGTATATTGGACTCCCCTCCAAGTGAAAGCAAACTGTGGCCTGCACTCTGCTGCTAGAGGGATGGAGAAAAATGCATTAGCAATATCAATTGTGGCATACCACTTGGCTGCCTTTGATTCCAGTTCGTACTGGAGTTCTAGCATGTCCGGCACTGCAGCACTCAGTGGTGGCGTGACTTCGTTCAGGCCACGATAGTCCACTGTTAGTCTCCACTCACCATTAGACTTTCGCACTGGCCATATGGGTCTATTAAAAGGTGAATGGGTCTTGCTGATCACTCCTTGGCTCTCCAGTTGACGAATTAGCTCGTGGATGGGAATCAGGGAGTCTCGGTTGGTGCGATATTGCCGCCGGTGCACAGTTGTGGTAGCGATTGGCACTTGCTGTTCTTCAACCCTCAGCAGCCCCACAACAGAAGGGTCCTCTGAGAGACCGGGCAAGGTAGACAACTGTTTAATGTCCTCTGTCTCTAAGGCAGCTATGCCAAAAGCCCAGCGGAACCCTTTTGGGTCCTTGAAATATCCTCTTCTAAGATAGTCTATGCCAAGGATGCACGGAGCATCCGGGCCAGTCACAATACGGTGCTTTTGCCACTCATTTCCAGTTAGACTCACTTCAGCTTCCAATACAGTTAACTGCTGGGATCCCCCTGTCACGCCATAAATACAGATGGGCTCTGGCCCTTTACAGCTTGATGGCATTAGAGTACATTGTGCACCGGTGTCTACTAAAGCCTTATACTTCTGTGCGTCAGACGTGCCAGGCCATCGAATCCACACAGTCCAATAAACTCGGTTGTCCCTTTCCTCCCCCTGGCTGGAGGCAGGGCCCCTCTAGTCCTGGTCAGAATCTTCGTTTCTGTGTTTAAAAGACTGCCTGCTAGAAGTTGGAGCAGCAAACTTTTCAGAGAACCCCTTTCTCCCGATTGTTTTCTTTTGTAACTCACGTACCCGTGCCTCTAGGGTCTCAGTAGATTTTCCATCCCATTTTCTCATGTCCTCTCCATGGTCACGTAGGTAGAACCACAGGGTGGCGCGGGGTGTATACCCACCATATTGTCTTCTTTGCACGGATGCGCGTTTACCCCTAATAGCCGAGACGCTGGTTCGTACAGGTGGGGAAGAAAATACACTCTCTTTAAGTTGGTGGACCTCTTCAAAAAGTTTCTCCAAAGTATTCTCTTTTAGTTGGTGGCCACTGGTTCGTTCAGGTCGGGGGGAATATAAATTCTCTTTAAGTTGGTGGACCTCTTCAAAAAGTTTCTCCAAAGTATTCTCTTTTAGTTGGTGGCCACTGGTTTGTTCAGGTGGGGGGGAAGATAAATTCTCTTTAAGTTGGTGGAACTCTTCAGAGAGTTTCTCCACAGCCGAGACGCAGGCCTGTAGGGAAGAGGAGAGATTTCCTTCGTACTGCCGGAGTTGTTTAGCCATGTCACCCACTGTGGGATCTTCACCGTCTTTCCAGGATATTATTGCCAATGTGCTGGCCCATGTTGATGGTGCATTATGTACAAACTTCCGCCATATGGGTCGAGTACACTGGACGTCATCTGGATCTGTGGATGTTTGTGCGTCGTCTAGGTCCTTATAAATTACTTCCCGTACGGCTAATTCCCTCAGGTACTGGATTCCCTTCTCCATGGTGGTCCACTTGACTGGTAGACATACAAGTTCTTCCTTGTAGGGATACCTTCCCTTCACAGCTAACAGGAGACGCCTCCAGAGGCTGTGAGATCGTGCTCCATCTCCAATTGCTTTGTCAATGCTTGCATCTCTAGCAAGGGATCCCAACCGCTTGGCTTCCCTGCCCTCTAATTCCACACCATTGGCTCCAGTGTCCCAGCACCGGAGCAGCCAGGTGACAAGCTGTTCACCTATACAGCGACCAAAATCTTTTCGCACATCTCGTAGCTCACGCTGGTATAGGGTTCGGGTAGTTACTGTTGATTTGTCAACATCCTCATCCTCATCGTCATCCTCCTGCACACTTGATGGCCCAGCCTCGTCTTCTCCACGCCCAGACTTAGCAGAAGACTTTCTGCGTTCTAAACGACCTGAGTCTCTATACCATTTTTTCACCTTTTCTACAGGGGCAACTTGCACTGCTACAGCTCGCCTCTCCGACCCAGCCACAGAGTCTGCCACAGGGGTTGGAATACCCTCTGCAGGGGCAACTTGCACTGCTACAGTTCGTTTCTCCGACCCAGCCACAGGGTCTGCCACAGGGGTTGGAGTACCCTCTGCAGGGGCAACTTGCACTGCTACAGTTCGTTTCTCTGACCCAGCCACAGGAGTGGGAACGGCTGCGGGAGCTGGAACGGCTGTGGGTGCCGGGACGGCTGCGGGAGCTGGAGCTGGAACGGCTACGGGAGCTGGAACGGCTATGGGAGCTGGAACGGCTGTGGGAGCTGGAGCTGGAACGGCTGCGGGAGCTGGAGCTGGAACGGCTGCGGGAGCTGGAACGGCTGCAGGAGCCGAAACCGGGACGGCTGCGGGAGCTGGAGCTGGAACGGCTGCGGGAGCTGGAACGGCTGTGGGAGCTGGAACCGGGACGGCTGCGGGAGTTGGAGCTGGAACGGCTGCAGGAGCTGGAGCTGGAACGGCTGTGGGAGCTGGAGCTGGAACGGCTGCGGGAGCTGGAACGGCTGCAGGAGCCGAAACCGGGACGGCTGCGGGAGCTGGAGCTGGAACGGCTGCGGGAGCTGGAACGGCTGTGGGAGCTGGAGCTGGAACGGCTGCGGGAGCTGGAACGGCTGTGGGAGCTGGAACCGGGACGGCTGCGGGAGCTGGAGCTGGAACGGCTGCGGGAGCTGTCACTAGGTTGATAGTAGCATCAATTGCAGCTCGATAGGCACAGGCCAGACCCCAGCACGCCACAGTGATTTGTGTCACTTCGGAACTGCCGGAGTCATGACACCTTTTTTTCAAGCATTCTACCAGTTTTTTAGGATTTTGCAGTTGTTCAGGGGTGAACGTCCAAAACACTGGAGGTGCCCACTGCCCTAGAAACCTGCCCATATCCTCCCACACTCCCTGCCACTCGCAAATATCCCGCCTCAAGACAGATCTCCGGATGAGATTCCTAAGTAGTTGTTTAACCTTAAACAAAACCTGAAGCGCATTCAGGAGACATAACAACAAGAACATGCTGGTCTGAGTATCCCAAGGATATTCAACATCTTGGAGAGCTACCGTAACTAGCTCGGGGGATAAGAGGGTGGTGAAGGAGGAAGGGAGAGTGAACAGGTAGGAGAAAATATCTTCCCCTGTCCCCTCCAGAGATTGACTCCCTGATGAAAAAAGGCAATAGGTGTAATTGCTAATAGTTTCTGAGATATGGTTTCCGAAGTATAGAGTCGACGACAGTGCTGAGTACAAATACCAGGTTAGAGTCATGACCAGATATCTCATCATTTCATAAGCCATCGTTACACCGCACAGTACCATAACAATCTTGAACCAGGGCCCGGAAAGGATAAACAGCATGACAGGGAGCACATACAGAAAGTAACTTGCTATAAAACTCAATCTGGGAAACAGGTACAGCAGACTTGAGATGAAAGCAATCAACATTGTGACTAGCAACTATTAAGCA
>NW_026110034.1:0-4223 GCF_013377495.2 Cygnus atratus | reverse complement strand
GTCCTCCGGGCGCCTGGGGGTCCGCCGGGGGTCACCGGGCTGCGTCCTCTGGGGCGCCTGTGGGTCCGCCGGGGGTGACCGCTGTGGGTATTCGGACACAACCGGGGGGCCCGACGGGGGTCACTGGGTGGGTCCTCCGAGTTGCCCGGGGGCCCAGTGGGGGGTCACTTAGGTGGGTCCTCCAGGGCGCCCGGGGTATGCCAGGCGTCACCGTGGTGGGTCCTCCGGGGCGCCTGGGGGCCCGTCGGGCGTCACCGGGGTGGATACTCCGGGGCACCCAGGGGCTTGTCGGGGATCACCGGGGTGGGTCCTCTGGGCCGTCCTGGGGCCTGCCGGGGGTCACCGGGGTGGGTCCTCTGGGGCGACCCAGGGCCCTCCGCGGGTCACCGGGAGGGGTCCTCTGGGGCGACAGGCGCCTGTTGGGGGTCACCGGGGTGGGTCCTCCAGGGCACCTGGGGGCTCGTCAGGGGTCACCGCGGTAGGTCCACCGTGGTGCCCGGGGCCCTACCGGGGGTCGCCGGGGTTGGTCCCCCGGGGCGCCCTGAGGTCTGCCAGGGTTCACCGGGTTGGGTCCTACGGGGCGCCCGGGAGCCCATCGGAGGTCACTGGGGTGCGTCCTCCGGGGCGACCGGCGGCACCACAGGATGTCACTGGGGTGGGTCCTGTGGGGCGCTCGGGGTACCGCCGGGTGACACCAAGGGGGGATCCTCCAGGGCGCCCGGGGGTCCGCTGGAAGTTACCGGGTGGTTCCTCCGGGGCGCCCGGGGGCCCGACTGGGGTCACCGTGGTGGGTCCTCTGCGGCGACAGGTCGTCCGCCGAGGGTTACCGGCGTGGGTCCTCCGGGGCGCCCGGGGTCCCGCCAAGGGGTCACCGGGGTAGGTCCTCCGGGGCGCCCGGGGGCCCGCCGAGGGTCATCGGGGTGGGTCCTCTGGGGCGACCGGGGGCCCGCCAAGGGGTCACCGGGGTGGGTCCTCCGGGAAACCCGGGGATCTGCCGGGGGTCACCGGGGTGGGTCCTCTGAGAGGATCGAGGGTCCGCCGGTGGTCACCGGGGTGGGTCCTCCGCCGCGACGGGTGGCCCGCCGCGTATCACCGCTGTGGGTATTCCAGCACGAGCGGCGCCCGCCGGCGGTCACCGTGGTAGGTCCTCTGGGGTGCCCATGGGCCCGCTGGGGGTCACCGGGGTGGGTCCTCCGGGGGGATCTGAGGTCCGCCGGGGGTCACAGGGGTGGGTCCTCCGGGGCGGCTGGGGTTCCGCTGGTGGTCACCGGGCTGGGTCCTCCGGGGCGCCTGTGTGTCCGCTGTGGGTTACCGGGGTGGTTCCTCCAGGGCGCAATTGCACTCACCGGGGGGTTACCATGGTGGGTCCTCTGGGGTGCCCGGGGGCCCGCTGGGGGTCACCGGGGTGGGTCCTCCGGGACGACCAGGGCCCTGCCGGTGGTCACCGGGGTGGGTCCTCCGGTGCGCCTGGGGGCCCTCCACCGGTCACCGGGGTGGCTCCTCCGGGGCACCCGGTCACCTCCCGCGGGTCACCGTGGTAGGTGCTCCGGGGCACCCGTGGGCCCGCCGGGGGTCACCGGGTTGGCTCCCCTGGGCCGCCCGCGGGCCCGCCGACTTCACCGGGGTGGTTCCTCCCGGGTGCCCGTGCACCCGCTGGGGGTCACTGTGGTGGGTCCTCCGGGACGAACAGGGGCCCGTCAGGGGTTATAGGGGTGGGTCCTCCGGGGCGCCCTGGGGTCCTCCGGGAATCATCGGGGTGGGTCCTGCGGGGCGACCGGGGGCCTGCCACGGGTCACCGAGATGGGTCCTCGGGGGGGACGCGGGGCCCACCGGGGGTCACAGGCGTGGGTCCTCCAGGTCGCCAGGGCACCCGCCGGGGGTCACCGTGGTGGGTCCTCCGGGTGGCCCGGGGGTATGCCGGGTGTCACCGGGGTGGGTCCTCCCGGGTGACCGGGGGTCACCGTGGTGGGTCCTCTGGGTGGATTGGAGGTCCTCCAGCGGTCACCGGGGTGGGTCCTCTGGGGCACCCGGGGACCCATCGGGGGTTACCAGGGTGGGTCATTCGGGGAGCCCTGGGGCCTGCTGGGGGTCACCGGGGTGGGTCCACCGGCGCGCCCGGGTGCCCGCCGGAGGTTACTGGGATGTGTCCTCCGGGGTTACCCGGAGGCCCACCAGGGGTCAGTGGGGAAAGTCTTCCGGGGCTCCCGGGCGCCCGCCGGGGTCACCGGGGTGGGTCCTCCGGGGCGCCCGTGGGCCTACAGGGCATCACCGGGGTGGGTCCTCCGGGGTGACCGGGGGGCCTACAGGGCATCACCGGGGTGGGTCCTCCGGCGCGCCCGTGCACCCGCTGGGGGTTACCAGATGGTTCCTCCGGGGCCCAATTCCACCCACCGGGGGTCACTGTGGTGGGTCCTCTGGGGCACCTGGGAGCCCGCCGGTGGTCACCGGGGTGGGTCCTCCGGGGCGCCCAGGCCCGACCGGGGGGTCACCGTGATGGGTCGGTGCTGCGGGGCGCCCGGGGTCCCGCCAAGGGGTCACCGGGGTGAATCCTCCGTGGCAAACGGAGGCTCGCTGGGGTTCACCAGGGTGGGTCCTCCAGGGCGCCTAGGGTCCTGCCAGGGGTATCCGGGGTGGCTCCTCCGGGGCACCCGGTCACCTCCCGGGGGTCACCGTGGTAGGTGCTCCGGGGCACCCGTGGGCCCGCCGGGGGTCACCGGGGTGGGTCCTCCCGGGTGCCCGTGCACCCGCTGGGGGTCCCTGTGGTGGGTCCTCCGGGACGAACAGGGGCCCGTCAGGGGTTATAGGGGTGGGTCCTCCGGGTGGCCGGGGGGTATGCCGGGTGTCACCGGGGTGGGTCCTCTGGGGCGCCCAGGGTTCTGCCGGGTCTCACCGGGGTTGGTCCTCCGGGTGGCCCGGGGGTATGACGGGGGTCACTGGGGTGGGTCCTCCCGGGCGCCTGGGGTTCCGCCAGGGGTCACTGGGGTGGTTCCTCCCGGGCGCCTGGGGGCCCAACCGGGGGTCAGCGGGGTGAGTCTTCCAGGTCGCCCGGGGGTCCACCGGGGGTCACCGGGCGTGGGTCCTCTGGGGCTACCGGAGTCAGCCGGGGGTCAGCGGGGTGGTTCCTCAGGGGCGCCCGTTGGTCCAATGGGGGTCACCGTTGGGGGTCCTCCGGTGCACATGGGCGCCCTCTAGTGGTCACCGGGGTGGCTCCTCCGGGGAACCCGTTCGCCTCCTCGGGGTCACCGAGGCAGGTCCTCCGGGGGTCCTGTGGGCCCACCGGGGGTCACCGTCGTGGCTCCTCCGGGCAATCAGGGACCTGCGGGGGGTCACCGGGGTGGGTCCTCTGGGGCGCCCGGGGCCCCGTCAGGGGTCACCGTTGTGGGTCCTCTGGGGCGTCCGGGGGTCCGCCGCGGGTCACCGGGGTGGGTCCTCTGGGGCGCCCACGGGCCCGTCGGGGGTCACCGGGGTGAGACCTCCGAGGCGCCCAGGGGCCCGCCGGGGGTCACCAGGGTGGGTCCTCTGGGGCGACCCCGGGTAACGCCAGGGGACACTGGGGGTTCCTCCGAGGCGCCTGGGGTTCCGCCGGAGGTCACGGGGTTAGTCCTCCGCGGCGCCCAGTGGTCCGCCATGGGTCACCGGGCTGGGTCCTCTGGGGTGACTGGCTGCCCACAGGTCGTCACCGGGGTGGGTCCTCCGGGGCGCCCATGCACCCTTTGGGGGTCAGCGGGGTGGGTCCTCCAGGGCGCTCGGGGGTCCGCCGGTGGTCACCGGGCTGCGTCCTCTAGGGCGCCTGTGGGTCCGCCGGGGGTGACCGCTGTGGGTATTCCGACACAACCGGGGGTCCGCCGGGGGTCACCGGGGTGGGTCCTCTGGGGCGCCCGTGCGCCCGCCTGGGGTCCGCCGGGGTGGTTCCTCCGGGATGCAATTGCACCCACCGGGGTTCACCGTGGTGGGTCGTCTGGGGCAACCGGGGGCCCGACGGGGGTCACTGGGGTGGGTCCTCCGAGTTGCCCGGGGGCCCAGCGGGGGTCACTTAGGTGGGTCCTCCAGGGCGCCCGGGGTATGCCAGGCGTCACCGTGGTGGGTCCTCCGGGGCGCCTGGGGGCCCGCCGGTGGTCACCGGGTTGGGTCCTCCGCGGCGACCGGGCGTCCGCCGGGGGTCACCGGGGTGGGTCCTCCCGGGAAAACAGGGGTCGCCGGGGGTCATCGGGGTGGGTCCTCCG
>NW_026110033.1:0-5000 GCF_013377495.2 Cygnus atratus | reverse complement strand
CCCTGCGGTCTCTCCAAGCCCCAGACCCTGTTTTTTCCTGACATGGTGCACACAGGGATGCTGAGGAACCCACTGGAGGCTTGAGAAGTCCTCCCAAGAGCAAAAAAACTCCCGCCGTAAGACCTACCCCCCCATCCTATCTGCCTGGGGAGCAACAGCAGCAGGGTGCCCCCCGTGCCCCCGCGTGGCCCCAGGGTGCCCCAGGGGGGTCACTTACCAGAGTCCCACCAGGCCGACCTGCAGGGGAGCGTTGAGGTACGGGTACCGCTGCCAGGGGACAGGGGGAGATGTGGTGTCAGCAGGCAGGAGGGCGCCCATTTCCCCCGCGGGGTGCCAGCACGGTGCCAGCGGGGCGTCCGCAAGCCCACCGTGCCCTCCCAGCAGCCAGCAGTACCTTCAGGAAGGCTCTCTTCTCCAGGGCGTTCATGATCACTGGGGGGATAGCTAGGGCAGAGGAGAAGGAAATGAGCTCCGTGGGACCCCATTAAGGGCATGCCATTATGGGGTGGGGTCCGGGCACTTACCCATGGCCGGGGCCGCCATGCCGATGCGGGACACCACCACCTGGAAGATGGCCTTCTGCGCCGCGGCCACGGACTCGCCCAGGCGGTTCCCGTTCTCGTCCGTGATGGGGATGCCCAGCTTCAGCTCCCTGCAAGGACAGCGGGGCCGGGGGGGGGCGGGGGCATCAACGGGGACAGCTCGGGGGGAGGCTGGTGTCCCTCCGTGTTCCCCATCCACGGGCTGTGCGGTACATCGGGGGGGGGGTCTCAGTGGGACAGCCCGGGTGTCCCAGTGCCCCCTCCCCGCGCAGGCACCCACCTCTGTCTCATCAGCGGGATGTTGATGCAGTTGGCAGCGGCCACGGCCACGAAAGGCACGTAGCGGCCGATGATGGCTGGCAGGTGCTGGGGGGGGGAGCAAGGAGCAGGTCACGGAGAGGCGTTGGGGACAGAGCCAGCTGCCCCCAGGTCGGCCACCAGGGAGAACGGCTCCCCCCCCGCCCCCCGCTCCCAGCTGCTGAAAGCTGCACAGCCCGGGGTGGGGGTGAGGTGTCCCCTGTCCCCTCCCAGCCCTGGGGGGATGCCAAGGGACAGGTCACCCCCAGAGCCACCGCTGGGGGGGGTAGGGGCTGCTTCATGGGCCCCCCCCCCCCCCCCAAGCATCATCTGCCCCACCCAGGTGATGGGGTGAATGCCCCGCTCAGCTCAGACCCCGCAGGGGGGTCTCAGCGGGGAGACGATGGGGTCACCGAGGGATGGCGGGGTCCCCAAGGGTCCCCTTACCTTGGTGAGAGACTTGAGCCCCAACGCCGTGACCACCGCCCCGGTGGTCGCGCTCACGTAGGCCGTCCCCAGCTGGCTGCAAGGGCCGGGAGGTGACACCGATGAGCCAGGGCCCACCCCTCTGCTGTGCCCCGTCCCTGGCCGCCGGTGTGCCAGGTCCCCATGGCAGAGGGGACGCTCACCTGGGGGCGATGGGGGCGTCCCCGCTGCGGTTGGTGTAGTTGACGATGGCGTTGAAGGACTGATTCACCCACTGCCAGAAAACCACGGCCGGCGTGGTCCTGCCGGGCACCAACATCACCAGGGGGGACCCCACGGGGCTGGGGGTGAGGGCACGCACCCGTGGGTGCCCTGGGAGGGGATCAGGGGGGGGGGGGGGCGGGGTCCGGTACCTGTAGAAGGTCAGCATGCAGCCGGTGATGGTCATGTTCATGGGCACCTGGGCCGACATGCGCCCGATGAGGAGCATCTTCTCGCCCGTGTCGGGGTGGAAGGCCGAGTCGTAGACGTACTTGGCCCGCCACAGCTGCTCTTCGGTCAGCCCCGGGGGCACGGTGCCGGCCCTGCAGGGGAGGGGGGGGCACGGAGCCGCTGGCACCCCCAAGGCTCACCCTATGGGTGCTGGGGGGGGGGGGGGGGGGGGCCACACCGTGCCGCCCCCGGCCCGTACCCTACCGGTAGTCGTGCACCAGGCGGCGAGCCTCCTCCAGTTTGGCCCCCGAGAGCAGCAGGTTGCGGGGGTCGGTGACGGCGAAGAAGTGCCTGGCGCGGCCCTGGAAGGTGCCCTGGTCCCAGCGGGGCTCCCGGATGTCGATGGAGGCGGGCAGCGGGGGGGGCATCTTCTGGGGGGGGGGGGGGGGGGGGGGTGCCACGACACGGCGACACGGCGACACGGTGCCACCCACCCCACGCGCACCCCTCCATCCCCGGACCCCCTCCTAGGAAAATCTCCCCCACCCCCGCATACCCCAGCACCCTCCCGCCCGGTGCTTGGGGCGGGGGGGGGGGGGTAGCTCTGAGCCCCCCTCCCCATCCCCTTGGGGTGATCCCCCCCCCCCCCCCCCCGGCCCGCCCGCACTCACGGTTCCCGTGCCGCGCCCGCTCCGCACCGCTCGGCGCCGCCGCCGCCCCGCCCCGCTGACGTCCGGGACCGTCACGGGGCCGTCCCGCGACGGGGGAGGAGGGGGGGGGGGGTCCGGGGGGGGGGGTCCGGGGGGGGGGGGGGGGGCCACCGGGGCTAAGCCGGGCGCGGGCCATCTGCGCCGGGCGGCCCCTACGTGCTGCGCGGCACGGAGCGCCCCCCGCGCGTGTTTTCGCGTGGGTGGGGGTCCGGGCGTGTTTATTTACGCCCGTGGCCCCCCCGCCCCCTCCCGCGGGTGTTGGTGCCAGGTCCACGCGCGTCCGTGTGCGCCCGCGCGTGTTTCACGCGCGCCACGGGGGTGGCAACCAGGGGACGAGCCCCGCGCAAGGAGGCCGCGTCCACGCGTGTCCCGTCGGCTGGGGGGGGGGGTGGCACACGCGTGTTCGCGGCGCTGCGGGGGCTGCCAGCCCCCCCTCGCCCCCCCCCCCCCCGCGCCCCGCCGGGCCGCCGCGCATCACCTGAAACCGCCGCGGTGTCGGGTTCGCGGCGCCGGCCCCGCCGTGGGTCACGGGGGGGGGGCGGTTGGGAGGGGGTGAAATGTGCCGTGGGGAAGGGGGGGCAGCGGCTTGCATCGCGGGGGGGGGGGGGGGGGGGGGGCACACGCACAGCCCCACGCACACAGACACTCACGCACCCGCCCCGCGCCTCGCTCCCCCTGTGCGCAAAGCCCTGCCCCGCATCCAGCGCCCCACGCAGCCCCCCCGGGGGGAGCCTCGTCCCCCTCGCCCCCCCCCCAGGGCGTCCCGCAGGGGGTGGGGGGGTGACAAGGGGCTCCCCCCCCCGGTCAGGGCCAGCCCCGGCAGCTTGAGCGACGGCTCCCCCGGCCGGCACAGCGGCGGGACGGCCAATCCCCGCGGGCAGCGGCGGGGGGAGGCGGCGCCGTGTCCCCCCCCCGCGTCCTCTCCATCCCCCCCGCGCTGCCGGTGTCTCTTTCGCAGGTGGCACCATGGGGACAGGTGAGGAGGGCACGGGGGGGGGGGAGCGCGGAGGCTTCAGGGGGGCCCCCGGAGCCGTGCGCCCCGTCGGGGAGAGGGCACCGCTGGGTGCTGCCGGAGGGGGGCTCGGGGACGTTGGGGGGGGGGGGGGGGGGGATGGGGCCGTCGGGGGGTGCTGCCGGGTGGCGGGGACACCGCCGTGTCCCCCTCGCTGTCGCCGCAGGCATGGCGACATCACTTATTTATGGAGGTCAGGCCGGGGCGAGCGGGGGGCGGTGCGCCCACGCTGGGAAAATCCCCCCCGCGGGAATGGGGCGAGCGTGGGGGGGGGGGGGGGGGGGGGCGTGGAAGGGCACGGGGATGGGGGGGAGATGCCCCCCTCCCGCTGCAGATCTCCGCGGGGCCGGATCCTGCCCGGCCGCCAGGTCCTGAGGTCCCCGCGGTGCCCCCCGGGAGCCCCGCAGCCGTGCGTCCCCCAGGGCGCAATGGGACGGGGTGTGCGGGGAATGGGGGGGGGGGGGGAAGGGGGACACGCACAGGACTTGAAGGGGGCCCCCCCACGTCATTTGCTGTCCCCGCAGGTCGTGCCACCGTGCCCGGGACCCTTCTTGCCGCCAGCCCTCAGCCGGCCCCGGCGCTGCGCTGCTGAGGAGCTCGCCCCAGCCCGGGCATGTGCTGCTGGAGGGTGCCACGGCCCCCCCCAGCCGGCGGGCAGCCCCGGCCCCGTGAGCACCCGGCGAGCCCCAGCCCGGCTGCTCGGCCACCGCCATGGCCCAGGGCTGGGAGGACGCGGAGATGACGGTGCCCGGGCGGTCGCGGAGCTCGAGCAGCGAGGCCAGCCTGGCGCCCCGCTGCCTGCTCAGCAAGCAGAGCCGCCTGCTCAACGGGGCCGTGCGGAGCGCCCGCGCCACGTCCCCCATGGGGCGCGTCATCCTCATCAACTCGCCCATCGAAGGTGCGTGGGACAGGCCCCCGGGCCCACGGGAAGGGATATTTGGGTCCTGTCCCCCGGCTCCAGCCCGGTGACGCGGCTGTCCCCGCAGCCAGCAGCAACGAGAGTGACGTTATCAACGCCGTCACGGTGGAGAAGAGCGCGGACGGCAAGCTGGGCTTCAGCGTCCGTGGTGGCTCCGAGCACGGGCTGGGCATCTTCGTGAGCAAGGTGGAGGAGGGCAGCGCAGCCGGTAAGTGGGACGGGGCGAGGGACACCGGTGGGGACGGACACGTGCCACCGAGATGCTCTGGAGAGCCGCTGGGGACGTGGTGCCACAGGGGTGGTGCCAGCTTTGGTGGCATCTCCTGCACCCGCTGGGTTCGGATGAGCTTGGGGGCACAAATGGGGAGGACAGGGCGCCTGGCAAGGGCATTGGCACAATTTTGGGTGCCCGTCCGAGCCGCTCGCCCCTCGCAGAGCAGGCTGGGCTGTGCGTGGGCGACAAGATCACGGAGGTGAACAGCGTGAGCCTGGAGAACATCACCATGAGCAGCGCCGTCAAGGTCCTCACCGGCAACAACCGCCTCCGCATGGTGGTGCGGCGCATGGGCCGCGTGCCGGGCATCAAGTTCTCCAAGGAGAAGACGGCCTGGTGAGCAGGGCACCGGCACCCCAAAACCCCATGGAGGGCTCGGTGGGGGATG
>NW_026110032.1:0-5000 GCF_013377495.2 Cygnus atratus | reverse complement strand
GGGCTGGCAAGAGGCGGGACAGGTGAGAGCAGGGCTGGCAGCTGGCTTTGGGCTCTTGTATGGCCTTGCCGTTAGTGCAAGGACTTGGCTTCGGCTTATCCGGGTTGTTCAGGCCAGGCTCGTGAGCCTGCAAGAAAGGGAGAAGTTTAACGGCAGCATCCTCCCCAGCAGGTTTGGGTCTGGGCGTCTGCCTGTCTTACGTGCGCTCTGGCACCGGTGCCTGTGAAGAATGACGTCGCGAGGTGCTGGGCCTGCTCTCTCAAGGAAGAACTACAGGCTGAGCACTGAGCCGGAGAAGTCCAAGGTCGCAGGTACGGGCTGTACACGCCTCGCACAAGCAGGACCTCTGTGGAGCGGGGTGAGCGCCCCTCGCCTCGCTTGAGACCGACTGCCTCCAGTGGCAGTGGCCGTGCTGAGAGAGGCGTGGTGGGGCAGAAACCGAGTGAATCCCTGAGCCGAGGCGAGATCTTGGGTGGGCCTTTCCTGCAGAACGAAGGACTCCGCCAGAAACTCATGTCGCGGTGCCCTTTCTCCAGCCGTGTGGTGCTGGAGGACGTGGCGTTGCCTGTCTTTGTCCCGTCGGACTCCGGGAGTTCCTCTTCCAGGGCAGACGGCCTCTCGGGTTCTCGGATTAATGCTTTCCTCGGAAATGATGATACTGCTGGGCAGTCCGTTTGCTCTTGCACCGGCCAACCCAGCACAATCCTGCTTGTGAGACCGCAAGGCTGGTATTTGAGGGCTCCGTGGCACCCACAGCTAAGGCAAGCTGCTTTGTGGGGCACCGGGGATTGTTCTGCACAAGGAAAGCTACTGCGAGGCATACAGCCTTAAGGAGGCTGTGAGTTAGCCTAGATGAGCTGTGTCTGCGAGCCTTTCTGTCCCCGCATCTTCTCCAGCACAGTTAAGAGATGTAGTAGCTACAGAGAACGTTCCAGGTACAAGCAGGACATCAGGAAGTGCAGTGGTGGTGTTATTATTTTTATTTTTATTTCCCTTGGAAATGAAATTGGGTCCTCACATCCAGCTTTTGAAGTAACTTTATCTGCAAGTAGCAGAGCAGCGTTCCCGAGGACGTAGTTTCACGCGAGGGGACGACTGTACAGCCTCCCACTTGTATTGGAGAGCAGCTCACACTGGAAGGAGCCCCCTGTTGCGGAGATGCGCTCCATAATGCTGGTGTCTAGGGCCGTTAGTGAAGACAGTGAGAAGGTAAATGGCTTCTCGAAGCTGTCTTCCCCCGTGCCGATCTGCAACCTTGTTTTCTTGTAGTTATCAATTTTTTGCTTGTGCTTGAAATGAATGGTGCGAGTTCACCTCCTGACTCCTTAAGCTTACTTTTCTCTCCTTTTTCACACGGGATAGTGAACAGCAGGCTGCTGAATGCACTCTGCACATGCTCCGTCCCAGTGGCACACGTGGGCGATCACAGCGCTGCAACTCTACTCTGCGCTGGTGCGGCCTCACCTCGAGTACTGTGTGCAGTTCTGGGCACCACAGTACAAAACGGATGTGAAACTGCTGGAGAGCGTCCAGAGAAGGACGACAACGATGGTGAAGGGCCTAGAGGGGAAGACGTATGACCAGCGGCTGAGGTCACTTGCCCTGTTCAGCCTGGAAGACAGGAGGCTGAGGGGAGACCTCAGCGCGGCCTACAGCTTCCTCACGAGGGGGAGTGGAGGGGCAGGCGCCGATCTCTTCCTTTTAGCGACCAGCGATAGGACCCGAGGGAACGGTGTCAAGCTGTGGCAGGGGGAGGTTCAGGCTGGACATCAGGAAGAGGTTCTTCACCGAGAGGGTTGTCGTGCACTGGAACAGGCTCCCCAAGGATGTAGTCACGACACCAAGCCAGTCGGAGTTTAAGAAGCGTTTGGACTGTGCACTTAGTCACACGCTCTGAATTTTTGGGTAGACCTCTGTGGTGCCAGGAGCTGGATTCAATGATCCTTGCGGGTCCCTTCCAACTCAGGATATTCTATGATTCTATGATTCAAAATACTCTTGGCGTCCCATGCAAAATCCCACACCCCTCAATATCTTCTAGGAGATGCAAAAGCAGGTTGTTCTCTTCACACACATACACGCACTTCACATCAAAGAGAAGGATTTGATCTTAAAGTTTCTCAAGTTCTTCATGCCGTTCCTTTTGGCTATCAAGTGATCAAGTGTTTCTGTTTGCAGTGACTCT
Source organism: Cygnus atratus (assembly GCF_013377495.2). Lineage (NCBI taxonomy): Eukaryota > Metazoa > Chordata > Aves > Anseriformes > Anatidae > Cygnus > Cygnus atratus. The sequence continues at coordinate 2,815 of NW_026110032.1, read as the reverse complement.
GTATTTAAGGGTCTGAAGTCTCCTGGCTCTCCCAAAAATAAAACTACCCATTACAAATATCAGGAAATGATTTTCAAACTCAGTGCTTCTTTTTTTTGTTTGTTTTTAATTAAACAATTGCGAATTCAGTTACTGATAAAGACCAAGGTGGTGGGAAAACCATTAAGAAAGCAGGATGGATGTGTATGTGGTATGATTTCAACATCGATGATAGCACAGGTAACTGGACTAAATTACTGCAGTGTGACCAAGTATGAGTTCAACAAGATAAAATGACAATATAGCAGCTTCCACAGACTTAGAAATCACAAACTTCATAATAGGGAAAAAGACACAGCATACACGCAACTCAGCAAGCAGACTGCAAACCAACGGCACCATAAGCAGCAGAGATTCTGAGGAAAAGGCTCTCCCATGAGTCATGAGCAACGCTTGAAAGACAAGATGTCATCAAATAAAAAGGAAGCAACAATCAAAGACAGACACATGGGGATGAAAAAAACAGGAAAAAAAGCAAAACCAAAACGAGAACTGAAACAATACTGGACACAAATCAAAAAAGCATAACCATAAGAGGAACGCTAAGTCCAATACCAAACACAGAAAGCCTATCTTTAGAATAATATCTTTATAAGACACCTTCATAAAACAGACTCCTTTAAAATCCCAGCTTACAGAGCTCATTCTGCTCCAGCTCTACCCTCCAGGCTCTCAACTAGCATAAATAAGGACGTTTCCTGCTGTAATCTTCGTATCAGTGCACCGAATGATGGATGAGTTCCCCATGCAGAAAAAAATAAAGTCAGAAAACAACTTGAATGACTTACACAAGAGTGGGGAAAAAATGAGGTCACGACATTCCAGTTACATTCATCCTTACAACAAGGGCAGCTGGACAATGACATTTAGCAACACGGCTCGACAGTATGAAAAAACCTCAAGCCAAAGGGAAAGCAAAGCTACACATAGCGAGCAGTGGTACAACAGCCAGGCAACCCAAGGCAAAGGTTCCAGTTTCGAGAGCAACCTACAACCTCTTCAGCTATAGCCTAGAAGCAGGACAGGGGCACCCCGAGCCTGACACTATTACAGAACATCGAAGGGCAGAGAGGCCAAAGGCCACTTCTGTCAAGGAAGAAATCCGAGATCCTTTCTAAATAACAACCCTAAAGGGGAAACAAACTGCAGCAACTGAGATGGTTCAGGTAGAGGAAGGGGACACAAAAAGCCCTGCCACTGACAGGAGCCCCGTGCTGCGTTTTCACAGTATACAGCATAACCATTATCTCAATCACGTAAAGTACTCATTTTCTGTTGTAACTAGGAATGATTTTTTCTTTTTTCCTCTCACCCACTTGCTAGTAATATTGCAAAAAGGGTTAAAGAACATCTTAGAACACAAAAGCAGATAGCAAATGTTTCTGTCACCAGTGTGACATGAGCACTGTGTGGTTTTGCACTGTACAAGTCTTTCAGAAACAAACACGAAGCTTTCAACTGTTTTTAAACCTGATTTATGTTCAAACTGCAAAGGGTAATTTTAGCCACTAGATGGAAATAGAAAGCTGATTAACAAAACCTACGTGCACAAATGTCAAAAAAACATTGCAAATCATCAGATCCGAAACGTGCCTCAGCTCTGACCACTGAGCTGTCCCCTCCTCTCCTTGACACTTCAGAGTTTTTCCTCTTCAATGGCCAGAGGAACTGTTCTTGAGATGCAAACTATCTGCAAGCCTGAAAACCATGTAACGAGCCAGTAGCAGAAACAAAAAGTTTAGAAGTTACCGTTCTTTCTTCAAAGCTCATACACTTTTCAGACCAATCTGAGGTCAGTAAAAAATTTAAGGTCATATCAAGTTGCTCTCAATTTTACTGCATCTGTCTTATGAGCTGTACAAATATTACACAAACCCATCACATTTCACAGAACAACAGAAATTCTACTTGAGCCCACTCTAGAATGGCCAGCCCCAGGAAGAGCTAAAACCTATATGGTTAAGTTAATTTTTTGGTTCAACTGATTGAAAGCCTGAAGACAAAATCCTTACCATATTTTAACCTCAAAAATCCATGGTTGCCATGCTTACTGCTGTTATTATCAATGTTTTTTTTCTGTGTCTAAGAGCAGCATTCTACTTCCACAGGCAGAACATAGCAAGAAAAACACTGGACGGGTCAATACGGTCACCAGATTTCAGTCAGTGCAGAAATTAATCTGCAGCTTCCGTTCCGTACTTATCCAGGCACTAAAATATTACAACTTTTTAAAACCTTTTTAACAAAAAAACTCATTAAAACAGATCAGTTTTAAGAAGTACACTTGAATCTACCATTCAAATGAATAATCCTAATAGACAAAACGCATCTTGAATGACACAGATTTTCAGTTTGCTGATTGTGTTGGTAACCACCTGACTTCCTTTAGAAAAATTTACATGATGTTGTCAAAAGCACTACTGTAACTAGAGTGCTCTCTAAGTTTATCTCCCTTAGCCTTGGGGCAGGCTTCCTGCACTCCTTTTTCATTTCCCTCCTCCATCCACTCTGTGTAAACACCAGTGGTTCCACCTCCTGTTCTGTGCAAGCAGGTTGGCAATGGTATTGTAGTATGTCCCTTCAAGACCTAGACTTTGTAGACAATCCTATTTTTTAAAACAGCCTTTTAAAAGCATATTTTGCAACATGATTACGCAGAAAAATAGTAGCACCGGGAAGCAATAAACACAGAATTAGAAGGTTGTCTGCGTACATGCTTCCTGAAATCTCTCATATCACATAGATTTCAGATGCAAAGTCTGGATCCAAATAATTT
>NW_026110031.1:0-5000 GCF_013377495.2 Cygnus atratus | reverse complement strand
CTGGATGGCCGGGCCCAAAGAGTTGTGGTGAATGGAGCCAAATCCAGTTGGAGGCCGGTTACTAGTGGAGTCCCCCAGGGCTCACTGCTGGGGCCGGTCCTCTTTAATACCTTTATCGATGACCTGGATGAGGGGATCGAGTGCACCCTCAGTAAGTTTGCAGATGACACCAAGTTAGGTGCGTGTGTCGATCTGCTCGAGGGAAAGAAGGCTCTGCAGGAAGATCTGGATAGGCTGGACCGATGGGCTGAGGTCAACTGCATAAAGTTCAACAAGGCCAAGTGCCGGGTCCTGCACCTGGGGCGCAACAACCCCAAGCAGAGCTACAGGCTGGGAGATGAGTGGCTGGAAAGCTGCCTGGCGCAGAAGGACCTGGGAGTACTACTTGATAGTCGGCTGAATATGAGCCAGCAGTGTGCTCAGGTGGCCAAGAAGGCCAACAGCATCCTGGCTTGTATAAGAAACAGTGTGGCCAGCAGGGCTAGGGAAGCGATTGTCCCCCTGTACTCAGCTCTGGTGAGACCGCACCTCGAGTACTGTGTTCGGTTTTGGGCCCCTCACTACAAGAAGGACATGGAGGTGCTCGAGAGAGTCCAGAGAAGGGCGACGAAGCTGGTGAGGGGTCTGGAGAACAAGTCTTGCGAGGAGCGGCTGAGGGAGCTGGGGTTGTTTAGCCTGGAGAAGAGGAGGCTCAGGGGCGACCTTATCGCTCTCTACAGGTACCTTAAAGGAGGCTGTAGAGAGGTGGGGGTTGGTCTGTTCTCCCACGTGCCTGGTGACAGGACGAGGGGGAATGGGCTAAAGTTGCGCCAGGGGAGGTTTAGGTTGGATATTAGGAAGAACTTCTTTACTGAAAGGGTTGTTAGGCATTGGAATGGGCTGCCCAGGGAGGTGGTTGAGTCGCCATCCCTGGAGGTCTTTAAAAGACGTTTAGATGTAGCCCTTAGTGATATGGCTTAGTGGAGGACTTGTTAGTGTTAGGACAGAGGTTGGACTAGGTGATCTTGGAGGTCTCTTCCAACCTAGACGATTCTGTGATTCTGTGATTCTGTCCTTATAGGTCCCTTCCAACTCGGGCTATTCCATGATCCTATGAACCCTTGAGAGGCGACTGGGGCTGTGAGAGCGGAGCCGTTCACCTTGAGTTGCAGCAGCCACAGGCTCCGTGCCCTGTGTGTCGCCCTGCATCGCATGAGGGCTGCCTGAGTCCCCAGCCTGCCTGCCTGCATCCAACCATCATCTGAGCACAGCCTGCTCCCCCACGGGGGTTCCTGCAGCTCTGGGGGCACTTCCTGGGGCTCCCCGACATGGGAGAGCCGCGTGCCAATGGGGTCTGCTGGGCTGCTTTGGGTGCAGGACACACAACATGAGGCCTTTCCAGAAGGTGGCTTTCTAACGTCTCTTGCTGGTGTCTGGGGGAGAAAACGAGCTCTGGTCTCACCCTGCTCTCGAGAAACCGTGGAGGAGAAGGACGTGAGGAGGGAGCAAGCTGCGAGCCAAACGCCAGGTGTCCTGCGGCTGTCCCGGAGGGTGGCAATGCTGGCCCAAAGGTGCGGTGCAGGCGCCGCCACTCCAGGGCTGCAGCCCTGTCCGAGGGACATCTCCGCTCCTGCCTGTGGCACGGGGAGCGTTGCCAGCAGGCCGAGGGAAGCAATCCTTCCTCTCCACCGCGTGCCGCGGGACCCGCTCCTCGCGGGGCGAGGAGCAGATAAAAGGCTGCTGGGCTCGGGCCGTGCCTCAGTGCGATTTGGTGAGTTGGGGAGAGAGCAGGGAGGAGGGGGCTGGCCGGGGCTGCCGAGGGAGGAGGGGTCCCACACCTCGGGCCCGTGCTACAGACTCACCCTCGTCCTGCTTCTCCCTCAGGGTCGGCAGAGGAGCGTGTGGAGGAGAAACCCCGGCACTGCTGGGGCAGCGACTCTCCAAGTGCTCGCTGTCGAAGTGCACCATGTCTGAAATGGAGCGGAAGGCTCCCGACTCGAGGGAACAAGGTGAGAGAAAAGCATCCCATCCCACAGGAGGGCGGGGAGGGGCTGGGGGGGGTGCCTGTGGCTGAGAGGGGAGGCAGGGGCAGGCAGGGGCTCCCCAACCACCCCGGGGCAGGGCCCCTCTGCTCCTTGGCAGGGGGGGCCCAGGTCGGGCTGTGGGTGCCTGCTGGGACCCTTGTGCCTGCTGTGCCCCCTTCCCCTCCACAGCCTCTGGCCCTGCCCATCAGCCAGCGTGGCAGGGACAGAACAGGCCCTCGGGGACAGTCCCTCAGGGACACCTGGCCCCGCAAAGGTGCTCAATGGCTGTGCCGTTTGCTCTCTCCCCTCCAGCATGCATGCTGTGTGGCCGGGCAGATGCTGACCCAAATATCTGCGGGCCCATACGCGAAAGGAATGGGCTCTGTGCCCACGTTTTTTGTCTGGTGAGTTCCCCGTGGCTCCTGTCAGCATCCCACCAGGGACGGTCCCTTCCTCTACGACCCCTAATGAGATCCTGCTCTTTTCTCTTCTATAGTTTCTTGCGAATGGCCTTTATCGGCCTGGAAACCTACAGGAGGGAATTTTGGGATTTTTACTGGAGGATATACAGCACACAATCAAGCGGGCATCCCAGAAGGTGAGGACCTGATGGGGAACAGGGAGGTTTGTGCCAGGAGATGCTCCCGCAAGCTTAGCCTGGACCCCAAGGAAGCAATCCCAGCCTTTCCAACCTGCTCCGGGACAAACTGCTGCTCTGGCAGACGAGCCTCGTCCGCCAGGCGGGTCTGCAGAGTGTGACCCAGCAGCGCCCGCACCCTGTGCCCTGCCCTGCCCAGGGGTGTGGGGCCAGCGGTGGCGGCGGCATCGAGCCTGCTGCTAATGGGGCTGCTGTGTTCTTTTCAGCAATGCTTCGTTTGTGGCGAGCGAGGGGCCACCATCACCTGCACGGAGACGGGCTGTGAACGCAGCTTCCATCTCCCCTGCGCCTCGGAGGGAGAATGTGTCACCCAGTTCTTTGGGCGGCACAGGTAAGGGCTGCCAGCACCAGCCAAGCAAGAGAGGACCCCACGGTGGTGCTTCCCAGCAGCCTGGCAGAGCCAGAGGCAGCGCCAGAGCCTGGATGGGCCTGGGGCTCCTTCACGTTCCTCTGCCCTCCTCGCCACAACCGCGGCAGGCCCAGCACTTCTCACCTCGCCCTTCCCTTCCCTCTCCCCCCCAGGTCCTTCTGCTGGGAGCACCGCCCTCAGCAGGCAGTGCAGGCAGCTCCAGAGCAGGACACCACCTGCACCATCTGCATGGACCCTGTGGGGGACAGCAAGTCCTACCACACCATGGTGTGCCCAGCCTGCAGTCACGCCTGGTTCCACCGGGGCTGCATCCAGGTAGGAGCCCTCCCCTCACCCTGCGGGCACGGCAGGTGCTCAGCAGCACCAGGGCCCGCTCACCTCTCACCGCATGTGTTTCTGCTGCAGGGACAAGCTGTGTGCGCAGGCATTCTCTGCTTCCAGTGCCCCATCTGCAGAAACAGGGGGGAGTTTTGTTCAGAAATGTTCGTCATGGGGATCCGAGTCCCATTCAGGTTGGTGTCCCTCTGCCCTGCTCTCTAGACACGAGGGCACAAGCGCTGTGTATGGCCAGGGACTGGACAATTTCCCTCCCTTCTCTCGCAGAAGACCAACCTGGGAGAACAACGACGCCTTTGCATCACTGCGAGAGAGGCACCAGCGCTGTGATGTCAGCGAATGCCTTTACCCACAAGGCAGGGAGCAGGCGGAGGGACAGGGGTGAGTTGCCTCAGCAGCCATCTGCGGCTCTGCACAGGTCCTCAGCCTCAGCACATGCTGGGGGAGCCAGGACAGAGCACAAGGGATGTGCCGGCCACTCCCTGGCTCAGACACTTTGTCCTCACACCCACAACCCTTTGCTTCCCCAGGCCCTGGCAGCTGCTCCTGTGCCGCTCCTGCGCTGCCGAAGGCACCCACCGGCGCTGCTCCAACTTGACCAACAGCGCAGGCACCTGGGAGTGCGACAGCTGCGCTGGCGTGGGCACCGGTAAGAGGCAAAGGCCTCATGCTGCTGGGCTGTGGCCAGGCAAGGCCTGGCTGCAGGGGCTCAGGGCAGCCTTGCCAGAGTCTCTCTGACCCTGGACGGATCAGAGCCTCTACTGCCGTGGGTCTGGAAGTCCATCCCACTCACCTTCCTGTCTCCCCTTACAGCCTCCAGTGCCAACCTGGGGCTCGCCGGCCCCAGCACCTCCAGTCCAGAGCCTCTGGGGCCCTCCCGTGGCTCCCCAGCACCTGAAAGCAGCAGCCTCAGCAGCGCCAGCAGCCAGGCAGCACCGGGGCCATCCCACAGTTCCCAGGTGACTGAGAGGAGGCGGCCAGGGACAGAACAGAGGACAATCTGCCAGTCTGTACGCCAGGCCCAAGACACCTGTAACGATCCTGGAAGAAGCCGCTGCAGGAGCAGCCGTGCTGCAGAACCCAGCGCTGGGAGCAGCACCCCCAGCTTGGCCAGCCAGAGGGCACCAGGAACCTCCAGTCACTCCTTGGTGCCCGAAGGCACACACCCCGCCAGCCAGCGGGGGCGACCCCAGACGAGAAGCCGCTCACCGCTGGAACGTCCAGCCCCAGATCCCCAGAGCCGGCCCCGAAGACACCTCAGGAGCAGCCATGCACCACAAACTGGTGGTGCTGGGAGCAGCAGCAGCACCAGATCTGCCAGGCGGGCGGCATCAGGGTCCCCCAGTGGATCCCCGGGGCCTAAACGGAGACGATGCTCCAGCCAGCAGGGGACGGCCCAGAGAAGCCGCTCCCCATTCCAACACCAGGCCCCAAATACCCAGAGGCAGACCCGAAGACGGCATCGGAGCAGACGTGCTACAACCCCCAGTGCTCAGAGCAGCAGCGACAGCAGCAGCAGCTCTGCCAGTGGAACAGCACCAGGAACCTCCAGTCGCTCCACGGTGCCCGAAGGCAGACACCCCGCCAGCCAGCGGGGGCGACCCCGGACGAGAAGCCGCTCACCGCTGGAACG
>NW_026110030.1:0-5000 GCF_013377495.2 Cygnus atratus | reverse complement strand
GATAACTTTTATACTCAAAATAGTTTAGACTGGGTTTTAACTGTCGTTGAGCTACTGTGCAAGGGGGAATATATTCATAGTCATAGAATGGTTTGGGTTGGAAGGGACCTTAAAGAGCATAAAATTCCAAAGCCCCTGCCATGGATATTGACATCTTCTGCTAGACCAGATTGCTCAAAGCCCCATCTAGCTTTGCCTTAAACACTTTCCAGGGATGAGGCTAAACACTTCCAGGGACGGGGCATCTGCAGCTTCTCTGGGCAGCCTGTTCCAGTGCCTCACAGCAGTATCTCAAATTCAGCGCAAAACATCTTCTGGGCGCTTTCTCACCTACTTCCTCTCCTTTGCATTCACGGTTTGGTATCCCAGAACACTGACAGCACTTGCTTACCTGGGAGAGCAACACCAGCAGGGTAGTTTAGCTGATAAGGTGGTCGGTTTGGAGATGTTTTGTCTCCCATGACTGCACGGAAAGAAGCGGGGCGACAGCTCCATGTGATCCATCAGATGAGGTTTCCAGATCGCCTCATCTCCCTTGCTGTGCCTGTTCAGTGTCCTCAGGCCAGAAGCTCTGCAAGTCAGCTGAATTTGAAGCTTGAGTAATTCTGGGCTGATTAAACAAGCTGGCTCCAGACAGTCCAGGTTTTTTTCCTCCAGAATGTACTGAAATGCAAGGATGTAGCCCAAACCATAAGATGTCTCTTAAGAGATTGCCTGGCACAACGCCCGTGCTTATACCACTGGCTTGAAACACAACTAGCAAGATTTCCACGGCTGAAAGAGAAGAAATTGCAAAGCCAAGGTGATCAGTTGGTGCAAACAGCAATACCACAGGGCTCCTTTTGTGCAAACGTTGGGGCTTTGCATTTTTATTAACATTTTTTTTTCTTCACATGGTTTACAGCCATTTAAAGTTTATAATCTACAGAAAATTGAAACAGAACACAAACAAAAATATATCCTTAACAACTTCTGAAAGTCAAATATTAATTAACAGTTCTATTCTACCTGTAGCTGCAGAAGTCCACCCCCCCGCCTTTCCTTCCTGCAGGAGCAAACAAAAGCCCGTCACGGGGATTTTGGCTGCAGCCTGTTGTGCCGGGGCTGCGCGGCGCAGGCCTCCAGCCACCGTCACGCGGGGGGGATTTTGGCTGTACAGAGTCTCCATCTGGAATGACACTATGGTGGACAGAGACTTGGACACATGTAACAACTCAGACACACACAGGGATCCGTTGTGCAGTCAGATCTTAACGCTCGGCCTCCTTACTGGGTCCAGGGCCAAGACAGACGCCTGGTTCTTTTCTGCGCTGCTGTTTCCCTTCTGTTTAGCTGGTAGTTGAGAGGAGCAGGGTCTGGAGTGTGAGCCCTTTAGAGGGGGACTGAAAGGCTTCCCCTCTGGTTGTTGCTTTGCTGGTGGGGGGCTGGCAGGTGCTGCCTTCCCCGAGGATGTGGGCTTAGGACATACCTGGAGCATCGGCCAGGCTTTACCTGGACCAGTCTGCTGGCCGGGTGGGTAAAGGCGACGCCGCCGGCAGCAGGGACACGCTTGGTCACTTCTCATCATCTCCCTTTGGCACAGGAGCGCACAGGGCCAACGCAATCGAGGAGGGGGCTTTTCCCACGAGAACACAGACTCGGCTCACAGAGCGAAAGGTTTTGTGTCCCAGCAGGTACCAGCAGCTCCCTGTCAGCGTGGGAGGGCAGGGGACGGAGCCAGGCGCTGGGGCAGCCGGGGCACAGCCTCGAGCACGTGCGGGCACCCTGCCACGGGACATGGCGCGGCCGCCCCGGCCGTCAGCCTGGGGTCAAGAGCTGGAGCCATTAAACCACTTAGCGAGAGCACTTCTGCCTCCGGTAGCGAGGGCCAGGCCAAACAGAGCCCACCAGGGCTTTCCTCCCCCATCCCTGAGCCAAGGAGGGAAACAAAACCTCCCCGTTCTCGTGCCTGCAGCAGGAGCGCCGCTGCCCCGGGCAGCTCTGCCGTGGGGCACCGCACGTGGCGTGCCCAGGAGTCAGCAACTGGGTGGCAGTGCTTGGCTAGAAGGGGCACACGGGGAGCTAAGGCAGGGACACGGATGTACAGACACAGCAGGGCAATACTCCAGTCTCTTGCTTGGCAAGAACAAGGCCGAGACCCTGTTGGGGAAATGGGAGCTGACCCCCCAGCCCACGGCTCTGCGGTCAGCCCGCCGTAGCGCCTCGTCCCAGCCCTGCTCTAGTGGGTTACCCCATAACACTACTCGGCGATGCCAAACATCGAGGGAAGCGACCGCCCTGCTGCACCCACACAGGCAAAGCGCGGGGTAAGAGCGACCGAGGGAGGGGACTGGCCTGAAAGCGCCCGGCAGCGACGCAGCGAGGAGGCAGCGGCACCTTGCTCCCGGGCTCTCGCGGGGCAGAGCAGGATCCAGGCAGCGAGGCAAAGCAGGGCTGGTCACGGCCATCAGGGAGGGAGGCCCACGAGCTCCCAGCCTCCCAGCGAGGCTGTGCCAAGCGTGTAGGCGTGGGGCAGCGGCCGGGCACCCGTGGGATGCTGCAGGCTTCGAGCAGGGCGAGGCGAGGGGTGCCGGGTGGGAAGGAGTCCAGGAGAAAACGAGCCGAAGGGGAAGCCTGTGTCCACAGCCCTTGTCAGTCACTACCTCTTCGGTTGAACAAATATACAGAAAACAATTCTTGAACACGAGAAGGGACATAAGACACGACTACTTTACAGAGCGGCACGGCGCCTGGGGCGGGACCGAGCCGTCGGTATGCGATTGTACAGGAGCTGCAGGCGGCACCGTCCTGGGGCCAGGCCGATCTCCCTGGGGGCCTTGATCCGGTCCATGGCCCCCAGCAGGGAGCTGGGAGTGTTTGCAGCTGGTGCCTCCTCCCTGCAGGCTACACGTCCGTGGAGAAATAAAGTGTGTTGCGCTTCAGCTCAGTGAAGGAGATGGGAGGATGCTGCAGGTAGTAGAGGAGGACCTGGACCTGTGGCAGGCAAATTGGGTGTGTTAGGGCCAGACAGGGGGGAGCAGCCAGGTGCCAGCTTGCCCCGTGCAGCCACCTCCAGCGAGGAGGGACAAGTCCGCCCGGACAGGCCGGTGAAACCCTCCGGGTGCCGGCATGGGCCGGGTCCCAGCACCACCAGCCTGGCTCTCACCTGGGCCATCACGTCGTGGGACCAGATGTCGGAGGCCAGGGTGAGGTGTCCTTTGCTCTCCCCCTCCGAGGGTCTCAGCAGTGTTGGCCCAAAGACTGTGGCCAGGTTGTGGAGGGACATTTTGTTGATGGGCTCCTTTTCCGCTACCCTGGGGGATAAGAGGAAAGCCACGAGCATGAGATCCCAGCGCCTCCACCCAGAGCAGCGCAGCCACCGGGTGCCATGGGAGGGAAAAACACTGACCTCCCCCTGCCACCCTCCAGCCCTGGCAGGATAGCTCCGGCTGCAGCAGCCCCTTGTGGCCCCGGCAGACCCAGGGGCAGGGCAGGGAGCTCTGCCCCCTTCATGGCCTCTGCAGGAGCCGCCGGGCCTGGCTGGGAGCCCTGGGAGTGATGTGGCAGCGACCGAGCCCTGGCTTGCTCGAGAGCTGCAGAGCCTCCGCCCTGCCCCAGCCCCTGCAGGGTACGGAGGGCTCTGCACCAGCCCCCTGACCCCATGGGACCCCAAGCAGCCCCCACCAAGGGAGCAGGGCCACAACATCGCCGTGTTAGCAGGCGGCCGCACTCCCCGGCTAAGCCCCAGCCAGGGGAGCAGATGTGGGAACTGGCTGTGCCCAGTTCTCAGGGTGGAAATGGATTTTCCTTCCCCACCCCCGGCAGCAATCACTTTTTCTGTTTGCTTGTAGCCAAAGCAGAGAAAAACGCGTCACGATGCGAGTAACACAAGCCGCCAGCCCCGTTCCCAACCTCGTGGCACGCTCTGGCTGAGCCCTGCGTGCCGCACCGCGGTCCTGCCACCAGCCCTGCACCCACTGCGGGTTTTGGAGTCCCTGCGCTGCCCTTCCCCAGGCTCGGCCAGGCTCTCCCAGCTGCAGATGGAGCCAGGAGCAGCTGAAATGGAGCGGGCACAGGAGCTACAGCTGCTGCCATGACGGGGAGCTGCACGGTGCTGCTCTCACTGCAGGAGAAGCTGCACAAGGCGCTGAACGCAGCTTTGGGACATTTCTGCAGAGCTGAACACCCCCAGGGCTCGGCCGCCTGCCGCAGACAAGTTGCAGGGATCAGAGCAATGTGCTGGGCACGGGCTGCTCCTGCACCGGTGCGGAGGACGCAGTGCTCAGTTTTCCTGCTAAAAGGGCACCGCACGGTCCCAAATTGATTCCCCGCCCCGTGCTGAGGCCAGCTGGTCCCCACAGGGAGCTCATCCAAGCAGCTGCACGCAGGCTAAGGCAGCCAAGAGTTGCCTCGTGCCAAAGGATGCGTGCTCCCTGCAGAGCGGAGCTGTGCAAAGGGCCCCGTGCTCTACAGGGTCCCCGCTGCCACCACCACCAGTGACCCCGGGCCTCCAGGGGCTGCTCTCTGTCACAGTACAGCTCCAGGATCCCACAGACCCCCCCGGTGAATGCACCGCAGCCCAGGGACGCGGAGTTGTGCTCACCCCTGGGGCGGCACCCTCCGGAGGGGCCGGGAGAAGGGAAAGGCCACTGCAAGCTGCCCAAATCCCAAATCCTGCCCTGCTCTCCACCAGCACAGCATCACCTGGATAGGGACCAGCCACAGCCATGGGGTGTGAGGGCACCCCCAGCGGCTCCCCCCGTGCTCAAGGCCCACCCCCAGGCAAAGCAGCGAGACAGATGCTGCCCCCCCCCTGCCCTGCCCTGCCCTGCCCGGCCGTTACCTTTTCAAGTGCTCCAGCAGGAAGAGGAAAGTGATGAGGTTGGGGTCAGGCAGCGAGCGGAGAAGGTGCATCATGCAGTTCTCCTTGGCAGCAGGATCCGAGAGGGCTGGAGGTGAGGAGAGAAAGGGCTCAGGGCAAGGACCAAGCCCTGCGTGAGCGGGGCAGCAAGGAGGAAGGT
>NW_026110029.1:0-205182 GCF_013377495.2 Cygnus atratus | reverse complement strand
CAATCGCAATAAGTAGCTTCACAGAAGATCCTGTCTGAAGAAATTATCTGAGATTTTTCTCACAGGGAGCAAACAAACAGTGGCATCTCTGCCCAGCAAAGGGCTGGGAAAATTAATGCTGGAGCAAAACCAGCCTCAAAGCTAATTCCCCCTGTGCCTCAGCCTTCAATAAGGGCAGCGGCACTGAATGTGCAGCCCGAAGCAGAGGGGAAGAGTGGGAGGGAGGCGGGGAGGAGAAATTGTCGCTGCTGAAGGGGAACGAGAACTCATTCAATGTGCCCAAAGCAGGTTGGCTGCGCTGCCCGTGGCCCCGGGGAGCTGCTGCACGCTGGGACGATTGCAGGTCTGCTCCTCGGCAAAGTGCAGTCCTTCAAACGGCACTCTACCCCCGGCGCTGCTGCATGGCCCGGGAACAGCATGTGCACAGCCCGCGCTGGCGTAGGGGGAAGGCGATATGGATGAATGCAAGTCCTCGGGCTGGTCTCAAATTCTAGATAAGCTCCAAAAAAAAAAAAAAAAAAAAAAAAAAAAGACGGTGTTAAATTGGAAGGAAATGCACCCAGGGGGGACAGGGTGCAGGCTCTGGGTGCTTTTGCTCCCTCCAGGTGCACCCCTCAGTGCCTGCATTGCCGCATGCTGTGCTGGTGCTGCACCACGGTGCCGGGTGCTGCTGGGAGCCTGCCGGTGAGGGGGCGGGTGGTGGAGATGGGATGTTTTCTCGGGCACTTCCCCGGGCTTAAGGAAAAAAATGATTTTTTTTTTTTTTTTTTAAAGGAAGTTATTCTAGGAAAAGAAATGAGCTGAACGCGCTCCCTCTCCCGCGCAGTGCGGTGGCTTGTCCCACTCCCAGCTGGAGTTACGTAAGGACGCAGGGAGAGTGGGGTCACGCCGGGGGCAGGCAGGGTGCAGGCAGGGAGCAGGCATCTCTCTGCCCCAAATGTGTGCCCTGGGCGTGCTGAACCCCCTGTGCAGAGCCATGCACCACATGTGTGCGTGCGTTGCACGTGCCCTGGGTTGTGTGAAAGAGCGTGCCGTGATCCACCACATCCCAAAGCGGTGTGCTTGCGGAGGCGATAACCCCAGGCCAGAACCTTCCAGCTTAGAAATGGAGATTTCAGGTTTTAGGCCATGGTCCCTGCGAGGGTGTCCTGGAGGGACAGGGTCTGGGCATGTGCTGCTCTGGACCCTCCAGGAGGAAAAGCACATGCTTGTGCCACGCGTGTGCATGCATATGCATCACATGCCCCGTGGCATTCACACGTTGCACGTCGCGCAGATACATGCGCCATGCATGTGCTACACGCCATGCATGTGCCCTGCCAACGTGCCACGTGTGCTGCATGTGCCTGGTCACATTTACATGCCATGCCATGCTTGCACACACCACACACGTGTCACAACGTGAGACCCCAGGAGCCCTGGGCAATGGTGAGTGTCACCCCATTGCAGGGGGTGATCCTGGGGGAGTCCAATGGCGTGAGGAAGAGGACGGTGTCGCGGTGGCAGGAGATGGGGTTCAGCTTTGCTGGGGACACGCTCGTGTGCCTGTGCTTGGAGGGTCCCCTCTGGCCACAGGGAGGGGGTTTGCTCACCGTGCATGCTAAGGGGACATCTCCCTGCTGCGGGCATTTGGGACCAAAGCACGACGGGAGACCTCCATCCCTTGGGAAGCGCAGGTGTGAGCATTCAGCCACGCCACGAAGGGGCGGCAGGTGAAATTTGCCCCATCCCCAAATCCCCCTGCCCTGGGATGGGTCTGCATGCAGCACAGGCGCGCGCGTGTGCGAACCCCGCTGCGTTTGGGAGCCGGGTGCCGCAGGCGGCGGCTGCGGGGGGGTTTCCTGGGGGGCGAGCGCGTCTGGCGCAGATGCCTGCCTGCGCCCGTGCTGCCTGCACCCGCTCGGCTTCCGGGGAGGCCGCATGAATGAGGCAAGTCGCTATTTCAGCGCTGCCACCGGCGAGGCTTCTCCTTTAGAGGCAGGCGTGCGTGGGCACCTGCCTGCGTATGCGCGTGGGCTCCTGCCTGCGTGCACGGGTGGGTGGCGAGGGGGCTTCGGGAGAGGTTTTGCCACGTCAGGGAATTCACGCCGGGGGCTGGCGCACCCCCGCCGGCCCCGCTGCCTCTCCTGCCTGGCGCGGCGTTGTGTAACTGTGCCGCTCCCCGTGCTGGGTCTCCGGCCACGTGGAGGGGATGCTCTGGCTGCGGACCCTGCCTGCAGCCCAGTGACGTCCTCCTGGTGTCTCCCCTGCCGTGGTAGATCGAGGGGTTTGCTGCCAGAAAAAGCCCTTGGCAGCTCCGAAATAATACAATAAAAAAAAAAAACAAACCTGTCTGCTTTCCTTGTTCTCTCATGTACAATCCTTAAACAAAGTGTTTGCTCGGGGAGGTGTAGGGGAGGAATTTGGGGTTTTCTCTGTGCGCTCAGGGAGGATGGAGGGGACCAGCCCTGGCACCACCGAGAGACCTGACTGCTGAAACCTCTTGGGGGTGCTGGAGGAAGGACAGAGCTGGGTGATGGGGGAGCACTATGTGGGGACCATGCTGTGCTGTGCCTCCTTGCACCCCACCAGGTGGGTTTGCACCTCCAGGCTCAATCCTGCCCAGCCGCTAAACAGGGGGTGCGTGCCCCAGAGCCCCCCCCCCCACTGCCCTCCCCACCCGCTATCAGCCCCCACAGTCCCCCAGCAGTGTGTGCCTCCACGGCTCCCTGCCGGGATGCCAGCACCTGCCAGACCCGTGCTGAGACCCCGCAACTCATCTCATGCAATGCCAGGCAATGGGGAGCAGCTGTCCCCCGTTGGATGTCCCCGGGGACACGGAGCCTCCAGGAAGCAGAAGCTGACCAAGGCGAGGGGGATCCGCTGGCATTTTTGTCTCTCCTCCAGCACCCACGTTGCCATGCCGGTACCGCTGTTGCCAGGCTACGCCGAGGCTGTCGGAAGAGGATGTCAGGATGCTCTGAGGATGAGGAGACCGGAGATGAAGCCGAGGTGATGCCGTGGTCTCAGAGTCCCCCCTTGCTGCCAGCCCGGGGACCTGCTGGGCACGGCACAGCACCCGTTCCGGGGCAGAAGGGACCTGGTGGTTACGGAGGTGTCGCTGCCCCTGGGAGCTGGGGTGATGCCTGGCAGTCCCCAGGCTGGCTCCCAGCCAGCTGCTGGCCTTGTGGCACTTCCCCAGCATTGATCAATTCATCCCCATAACGGGGTTAGGGTGCTGAAGAGATGGATGGCCTGACAGCAGCCTGGTACCTCTGCAGCAGTGTTTTATTAACCGGGTTTATAAAGTCATCAGATAAAGAAACCAGGATTATTTGACGTTGTTGTTGAACACACAGGCATGAAATCACGCTGGCAGGCACTGAGTTATATCCCTTTACTTAATTTCCTTTCCTGGACCACGGTCCTGTTCTTGTAGCCTGTAGATGGTCAACTAATGGAGCCCATACCCAACCTCATCTGCCCTCCCTGACCATCTTGTGCTCATTTCAACCCTGCCACTCATCTGCACCATTAAAGGGAGCCAAAGATCTTGTTACCCCCTTGAGGCACTCCTGGCTGCAAATCTTTGGGGTTAGAAATGATTCTCCCCTTGCGAGCATCTTCCTGGGCTGAAGGGCATGCGTGTGCCTCGGCTCTGCTCCCCATGTACAGGAGAGATGCCACACAGCGGGGTCATTTTTCCTCCTTCCTCTCCCCGCTGATAAAAATTCACCTTGTGTGCGCCGGGGTGAATTCTTGCAGGGCCAGCTCCCAGCTGTCCCCCAGGAGCCGTCCCCACCGCTGGCCCACGACAGCGCGGTGTGACCTGTGAGCAGAAATAGCTCCTGCAAACACCCTGCACGCCTTGGCCGGGCAGGGACAGGGCTGTGCACGCCTGCTGCTGCCCTGTGCAGGCAGCTGTGGGGCGTTTCACCACACACAAGTCCCTCTGGCAGGGAATTTGCTGGCTCTGCGGCACGGCAGGTCTCCGCGCCAGCATGCGGGAGGTGGCGGCTGCGGGGCTGGGGAAGGGCAGGACCCCCCTTTTTGGCTGGAGGGATTTTCTCCCCGAATGTGGGAAGCTTGCAGGATGCCGCCCCCCAAATCTTGCGCTGCTTCTCCCCGGCCTGGTACTCGGACCAGGGAGGGGGCTGCTGCCAAAGCATCCCACCAGCCTCCTCCCTCCGCCCAGCTCCTTCCAGCCCCCCCGCACTCCACCCCCGCACTCCAGCCTAAATAATTCCTCCTCTGCCTGGCGGTTTGCAGTCTGCTCTCGTGTCCCTCCCTTAGTCATCACTCAGCCAAGCGAGACAGATATAGTCGGGTGCGGCTCCTCGCGGATCGCTCGCTCCAGCCCCCGGATCGTTTTGCTGCTGGTCCCTGTCTGTCTGCTGGGTATCGGGGTGCCCCATGCCGAACAGGAGGTGCCCCCCACTTTTCTGCTCTTGTCGTCGCTCTGCTGGCAGAGAGGGGCTGTGGCAGCCCCATATAGGTGCGTGGGGGGCCGGGGCAGGCTGGGGGCTACTCTACTGCCCTGCCTCCTGCGTGGGGTGCGTGTCACCCAAACCAGGCTCTGTGTCCCCAGCTGGCTGATTCCCAGCCCAGGGCTGGCTTGCTGGGGTGACTCTGAGCCAGATCTGTGCTTTCCAGGTACCCCGGCTGCCTTCCTCCCTCCCTGGCCACCAGGGTTTGCTTCAGCCCCATATGGCTCCCAGATAAGTTGTGGGCTGATGTCTTGTCACAGGTGTCCCTGTTGCATTCCTGCTGTGAGCCGCCGCAATGTGAGGGCTCAGGGGACAGAGGGGACCACATGTGCTGGCTGTCGTGCCCTGGGCACATCCCAGATGCAGTGTGGAGGTTGGGGATCATGTGGGGGGACAGGCATGGCATCATACAGCCGCCTGCTCTTGTTCTCCAGAGGGACCATCAGTGTCTGCTCTGACGCCAGCAGCAGGGCTTGGGTCTGCACAGCTGAAATGGGAAAGCAGGACCTGCCTTTTGCTGTACCCCAAGCCATTTCTCGTCCCTCCGTTTTGGCGCCGTCCCCTGTGCCACCCCCTGGCCCCCCTGCAGGGCCGGGGCGATGCGGGTGGGAAGGCGCAGCGGGCACGGAGAGAGGCACCCAGCACTTCTGCTGTTCCCATGCTGCTCCCTACGCTGACGTAGGAGAGGACCTGGACACCCTGCCGGGGCTCTGCGTGGGCTGCCAGCATGAGTCACAGCCTCCAGCAGAGCGCAGGATGCTGGCTGAGCCCGTTGCCGCACCGTCATCCCCTTGTCCTTGCACCGTGCGGCCCCTCTGTGTCCTCGCATGTGGCTGTGCCGTGGGAGTGAGCCTGCTGGGGACAGGAGGAGGCGGCTGGCAGCCTCCTGCCGTGTCAGAGACCTGAGGAGGGCTGACAGGAAAAAAAGGGGCTTCGCTCCCTGTGTAGGGTGGCAGGATTGGCCCTGCATGGGTACAGGATGGGACCTGGGCACGGTGTGTATGGGGAGAGAGAGCACGGGCAGCACCGGGGGACCTGCAGGGGATGCGATGGGGCAGAGTAGATGGGGTCTGAGCTGTTTGGGGCAGGAGGAGAAGGGGGTTGCAAACACCCCTACAAAATGAGGATGGAGAGAAGCCCCCGCATCCCTCATCTCTGCATGCTCCGACGGCCGTAGCACCAGTGGGGGGGCTCAGGGCTGGGCTGTCCCTGCTGTCCCCAAGCCCCAGCCCCGGACAGGGGACAGCAGGGACCTCTCGTCCCCTGCCACCACGCCAGGCCGTGTCCCCATCCCTGGTGCGACCGCCGGGGATGCGCGCAGGTCCCCGAGTGCCACCGTGCGCCCGCAGCGCGGAGCAGGGGCGACACCGTGTGGCCACCTCTCTGCTTGGGGCTGGCGGGGCTTCCTATGGCCCCTCGCAACCCATCCCAGCTCCTTCTGCCCCCAAGGCCTCATGGAGGTCCCCCTAGAGGGCTCCGGTCCTGAATTGTCCACTCTCGGGGTGCTGCTGGGGGGACAGTGGAGCTGAGACACTTGTCCCTCCTCGGCTTGGTCACTCCTGCTCTGGCCTTGGAGGGATGGATGGTGGGGCTGCCAGGGTAGCAGCACCTCCAGGAGCTGTCACCATTGCTGTCACCGGCACACGCTGCCCAGAGACACCCCGTTTTTCCTCCTGGTTGCCGCTGACCATCCCTTTGGCAGTGATGGGATGGGACTTGGACATCTCACTGTCTTGCCTCAGCGATGACCTGGTGCCACCACTCATGGTGACGCTGTCTCATCCCGCTGGGTCACCTCTGTCTGCCCATGCCTGCACAGCTTGCCACACGTCCCCAGTGGGTGGCTGGCTCTGGTGTGGGGCACACTGCGGTCACCTTGCCATCGCTCCAGACCTGATAGCACCTGGCCATGTCCAGGGGAGCCCCAGGGCCGTGCTGAGCCCGCAGATGCCCAAGCTTGGATGAGGATGCTCTCCTGCACCCCGGGGTGCAAAACCAAGCACCCGTCTTCCCCACAAGCAGAGACTTTTGGGGCAGCTTTGCCTCCTTGTGCAATAGCTGTGCATCCAGCAGAGGGTGCAACCTCCTGCACCTTTGCAGCGCCGTCCCCTGGGACAGTGGGGACACCCCGGGCTGGGCAATGAAACCTGGGTGCACAGCACTGCAGGACGTGGGACCTTCCCCTGGGGCCCTGGGGCTGGGAGAACCCCCAGTGAGGTGTCTGACAAGAAGCACAGCACCCATGGCACGGCACCCTGTGGTAGTGAGGGACCTGGGGTGATGGACCCATGAACTGTTTCAACACCTCCAGTAAAATGAATTTATTACCCTGGGATTTCCTTCTTGGCAGGGTCTGGGCAAGAGGGAGGAGTGGGAGCAGGGTCCTTGGGGCTGGGCCGTTCCTGCTCCAGCCTTAAATCCCTCCAGAGCATCCCCATCCTTTGATCTGAGGCTATGGGACCTGTCATGCTTCACACCAGTGTCTGGGAGAGGTTGCAGCAGCATTTTGGAGGCAGGCTGCCCACTGCTGAAGCTTTTTTGGGGACAGGGACACGTTTCCCACCACGACCAGGCCGAGCTCACCAGTCTCGGCTGAGCAGAAGGTGGCAGATGCCACGGCAGCACCCTGTGCGCTGCCCACCCTGTGCCGGCTGGCTGGGGACGTGCTCAGCCCCTGGCTGGTGCTGGCTGGGGACCCGCAGCTGCGGTACCGCGTGCACGCTGTGCAGCTGGAGCGGTGGTGACAGCACAGCCCTGCAGGACGTGGGCCAGCCCGGCCACCTGCGTCCCTCATTAGCAAGCTCCCTGGGGACAGCAGCAGGCCATGTGGCCTGGCAGGGGTGCCAGGCTGCTGCAGAGGGGTGGCAGGGGGACGATGGGGCTGGGAATGCCTCTGTGCCTTGTCCCCAGGCAGGGGGAAGGGCTGGGAGCAGAGTGGGGCTGGCTCTGTCATGGCACTGCACAGCTGCAGTGGCAGGGTGGTTTGGGGACAGACCTACATGTCCTGGGGTGCCCCAGGGATTGGAGAGCAAGGGGGGGGGGAACAAAAAGGAAAAGAGCCCCCACGCACATTTCACAGGTTGTTTCAGAGGCCAGACCTGGCCCATGACCTGCTCCCCTGCTTGGATCCTGCAGAGTGTGGATTTGGGGTGCTGGCAGAGGGTGCTGCACCCCGAGGACCCCCAGGACCTGTTCTCTGCCCCAGCTCTCTGCAGCTCCAGCAGCAGTTACCAGCATCTCCCCAGGAGAGTGCAGCATCGCCCGCATGCAGCATCCTGGCTTCAGGCACCCAAACCACCCACCAGCTCCTCCTTCTTCCTTCCACCATCCTCTTCCTTCAGGCAATGGATTTTCTACATGGGGTCAACTGGACAGCACCACCATGGTCTGGACCCAGCGGCAGCTCCTCCGACAGGAATTGCAGCCATGGGGACAGGCTGCAGGAAAGCCACCTGGGCAGGCGAGCCTCCTTTGCTGGCAGCCTGGTTCCTGCAGACCAAGTGTCACCAGCAGCTTTCCCTGGGTGCTCCAGGGATGTGGCTAGCACTGGAAGAGCCTCCAGCCTTTGGCACCATTCTAGAAACACCTCCAGGGTGCACTTTGTGTCTCTGTGGGGTTATTTCAGGTTTCCCAGAGCCGCTGCAAACAGCCTGTTCTCAGCACCCAGCCTTCACTGCTGCTCAGGGCTCTCCCTCTGCCTGCTCACGGCCTCCATCGGGCAGCAGTGGGGTCCCCAAAAAACTCCCGGGTAGAAGGCAGGTGGGCACCACTTGCCATCTGTGTCTGCGGCGCGTGCCTCATACCATCGGCAGCCAGAGGGTGGTTGGACACAGCTGTTTAATGGACACTTCCCAGTACAGTGTGGAGGCTGTGACGCCCCGTCCCTGGTGGCTTGCTCATTCCAGCCACGGCTCCAGCCCGCCCACGCCCCACCTCGGACCCATCCCCCGAAATGCCCCCATGGTGCTGCCACATCTCCCGGCCTCACTATACGGCCTGAAACTCCAAGATGGTCTCACGGCTTGCGAGGGAGGGAGTCCCTGCAGCGGGGAGCTGTGCCCTGGCTCAGGCAGGGGGAGGTGGAGATGAGGCCATGGCGCTGCCGTGGGTGTGGGTCGGAGGTCCTGGCCTCCATGCACGGGGCATGGAGGGGTGAGGCTTGCAGGGGATCCAGCTCCTCTGCGCCTCCCCCCTGCCTCGTGGCCTCCTGCCTCGCCCCTGCCCTGCGAGCCTCCTCCATGCGGAGGGAGGACGGAGGAACCCATCCATCCCCTTGGGTGCTCCCAAGGCTGCAGGAGGTGGGCGGCAGCTCCCGGCGGTTGGTGGCTCCCTGGGGGCCGCGGGGACGTGAGGCGGCGGGGCAGGGCGGGGACGGCCTCCGCCCCAGCACGGAGCCTCTGCACCCAGCGCCTCCAGGGACCTCCAGCCTCCTCCGGGGCCTCCAGGGCACCAAGGTCCTGACCTGCCTCCCCCCAGCCAATCAGAGCTCTCCAGGCCTGCACCTGCTCGAGCCTCCCTCA
Source organism: Cygnus atratus (assembly GCF_013377495.2). Classification (NCBI taxonomy): domain Eukaryota; kingdom Metazoa; phylum Chordata; class Aves; order Anseriformes; family Anatidae; genus Cygnus; species Cygnus atratus. The sequence continues at coordinate 196,196 of NW_026110029.1, read as the reverse complement.
CCCAATCGCAGCCCACCACCCGTCCCTCCCAGCCAGTCCGACGCGGAGGCAGGGGGAGAAGCAGAGCGTCTTCTCCCCCGCCAGCCAATCAGCAGCTGGCTCCCCCCCAGGCAAGCAGCGGGGAGCCGCGCGGGATTGGCAGGCGGGGCGAAGTGAGCAGGGCTTCCCTCAGCCAATGGGATGTTGCGGGGCGGGTTGCCATGGCAACGGGGCTCTTCCCCCGCCCCGTGGGGGAAGGCGTCGCCGGCCAAGATGGCGCCGGGGCGGGCGGGGCGGGACGGGCGCTAGGCAGGTGGCTGCAGGTGGACGGCGGCGCTGTTGGGGCGGGCGGCCAGGATGTAGGCGACGTTGTCCCGCAGGAAGCCGGGCCAGTCGACGCGCCTACGGGGCAGATGCCGTCACCCCAAAACAGCCCCCCCCCCCAGCGTGGGGAGGCATTGGGGGTGCCCACCCCAACACCCCGCCCGCCACCACCCCCCGGCGCTGCCCCCTCACCGGGTGTCCTCCTGCTCCACGGCCAGCAGCGTCTTCTCCTGGCTCTTGGCACTGCCGCTGCTGGCGGGGCTGCTCTCCGACATGGGCCCGACGTGGCTGATGCTGCAGGGAGGGAGGCAGGGCGCCGTTCGTCCCCGCGGCCCCTTCCCACACCGCGGTTGCCCCTCCGTGGTTGCCCCCATACCTGACGTTGCAGGACAGCGTCTCCTTCTGGTGCTTGCGGAACCAGGCGTGCCGCGCCTTGTGGCACTCGCTCTCCACGATGAAGCCGTCGCTGTCCTGGTCCAGCGCCAGGAAGGCCGCGCGTGCCCGCTCGCGCTCCTTGGCCGTCAGCAGCCGCAGCAGGGAGTTCTGGGGGGCGAAGAACAGAACAGGGAACACCCATGCCCAGGTCTGGGGACCCCCTTCGCCGACCGGGGAAGATCTGAGCAAAGCCGTGGGGTCACAAGTGAGTTACAGTGGATACCCCAGCCCCGTCACTGCGGCCATACCTGCGGCCGGAGTTTCTGCAGCAGCTGGATGGACTCGTGGGAGAGGAAGTCCGGCCACTCGATGTGCCCCTTCTTGTCGGGGTCCAGGGCAGAGAACTGCAGGGTGGCCCGCTCCTCCTGCACCTCCCCCATGGGCTGCTCAAACTGCTGCTTGTGCACCAGGTGCTTGTAGTGCAGGAAGTCGTCCAGCGTCAGGCAGGTGTCTGCGGGGGCAGGTTTGGGGCATCCCTTCCACCAGCCTTCCCCCTGGGAGTCCCATGCATCCCTCCCACCTCCCCTGCTTCCTCGACCGCTACGGGGGACCCAAGGCTGTTGCCCTTAGCAGAGCTTTTACCTTCTGCTGGTGAGGGCAGCGGTGACACCCTCAGCCCAAGGGCTGCATGAGGGGTGAGGGAGGGCTCATGGGGAGGGTGCGCACCTGGAATGATCTTGCACTGCCGCAAAGTCTCCATCAGGCTGTACATCTCCTCTTCCGTCAACAGGAGATTGAGGTTGTCCTGGAGGGCGAAGACGGGGGGTGGGCGTTAGCATATGGCCGCTGTGGGGAGGTGGGGAGGGGCCAGTGTCATAGAATCACAGAATGGTTTGGGTTGGAAGGGACCTTAAAGACCATCTAATTCCAGCCCCCTGCCATGGGCAGGGACACCTCCCACCAGACCAGGTTGCCAAAGCCCCATCCAGCCTGGCCTTGAACACTGCCAGGGATGGGGCATCCACAGCTTCTCTGGGCAGCCCGTGCCAGGGCCTCACCACCCTCAAAATAAAGAATTTCTTCCAAATATGTAATCTAAATCTCCCCTCTTTTACTTTAAAGCCATTGCCCCTTGTCCTACCACTCCACCCCCTGACAAAGGCTCCCTCCCCAGCTTTCCTGTAGACATTCCAATCCCCTGGTGGCTCCCTGTCAGGATGGATGGCAGGAGCTGAGGAGCATCAGGAGCCCCAGCACCCTGGAGTAGGCCACGACATGGGATCCCGCTGGTGTCCGCTACGGGCACTCACGCAGTAGTAGCAGCTCCAGCCGGTCTCGGTGTGCGCAGTCTCTGTCACCTCCACGGCACTGTCGTTCTGCAGGTAGCCCATGCGGCGCAGGCAGCCGTCGTGGTACACCCGACTGCAGACGCGGCATGGGAAGAGGCTCTCGGCTGTCCACACCTCACAGATCTCGCACATCTCGTCGTTGAGGATCTGCAGAGCAATGGGCAGCTGCGGCTCAGCACCCTGCTCGGAGAGGCAGCGTGGGTGCTCCCCAACAGGGGGGCACCACATTGCAGTGGGGATGGGTGTAGGGGTGCCAAGGGGATGGGAGGGCAGGTTTTTGGGGTGGTGGCACAGTCAGCAGGTGGGTGGTGGGGTCATGGCTGGCTTGCTGGCCAGGTAGGGTTAGAGGAGTGGGCATGGATCCATAGGAAGGTGAATGGATATGGCTATAGGGCCATATGTATGGATGGGCTGTGTCCATGCATCGTCCATCCGCTGCTGGCTGGACTATAGGGCTGGTGGTGCGGGTGGATGGAAGTTCTGACGTGTGTTTTGGCTGGTTGTAGGCATGGACAGAGAAGCTGAAAGGTTGTAGGTTGGCTGGGATGCGGGCTTGTAGTTGTGGGCGGTTGGTTGGGTAGGGTTGAAGCTGTGGGTGGGCTGTAGGATCACAGGTGTGCTTGGGTGAGCTATGGGGCTGTAGGTCAGCTGGGCTGTGAGGGTTGTAGGTGTGGATGGCCAGGCTGGTCCATAGGGCTTGCATGGACAAACACGCAGAGCCGTGCTCCTGCCTCCAGCCCCTGGTGGCCAACACCTTGCTCCGAGGAGGCTGTCACCACCTGGTGAGCATTGTGGATGCTTGCAGACCCCCCTTCACGTCCCCAGCCCCAGCCTCATCCCTCCCACCCCAGCCCCACGCTCAGCTGCTCGCCTGCTCCCGCTGCTCCAGGCTGATGTCCGGAGGCTCGTCGTCGTGCAGCTCCCGCTGCGGCCGGATGAAGGCGGGCGGCGTGAACCTGTTGGCTCGGTCGAACTCCTCCGGCTCCACACCCCGGCCGTCCCGCAGCCGCTCCCACGCGGCCTTGCTGGCGCTGCCCTCCTCCGGCTGCGAGGGCCCCGCTGGCGCTTCCTCCTCTCCCTCTTGCACCGTCTGCTCCAGCGTCCCTCGGCGCGTGCCCCCAGCCTCCGCCCGCCGCCGCGCCGCTGGCTGCTCCCGCAGCCCGTCTTTGAAGGCTGACACTGCCAAGCTGACCTTCTGCACCTTCTCCACCGTCTGCCGCCTCGACATCAGCACCCCCATGGCTCTGCGAGGGGAGGGAAGGCGCTGAGGTCTTTAGGTGCAATGCTGCACGCAACTGCTGCACCATCGAGCCAAGTGCTGGCCCCAAAAATGTGTTCCGATGGCTGTGTGACAGCCACGCGGGGAGCAGTGCTGCAGTGGTGGCCGTGGGGAGATGGACCCAAACCCATGTGGGGGCCTGGCCACGGAGGGTCTGAGTGTTGGGGGCATGCTGCCTCACCCATCCCTTCAGGCTCCAGCTTAACCAGAAATGCTTCCAGGCCCTTCCCACACCAGACCAGTGGATCCCAGAGGGCTGGGACCAGCTGTGACCCTGCCCCTTGCTTGCATCCACACGAGAAAACCTCTTAGGCCAGCCAATGGTGAGATGTGTCCTCCCAGCAGATCTGCTCAGGGCCAGGTGCTGGTTCTGCAGAGCTGGTGGTGGTCCTCCCACCTTCCCTAAATGTCTCTTCACCCGGCACTTGGTGACAGCGATGAGGGGGGCACATCAGTGCAGCCATCTCCCAGCCCCTCCAGCCTCTGTGGCGTGCCAGGAGGCAGGGAAGTCCCCGGGGGAGCGGGATTAATTAGCACCACACGTGCACACAGGGATTTTGTAGCTGCAGGAGGCCCCAGTGCTGCAGCAGGGAGCCTTGGTGCAGTAATTACAGCTGCCCTACATCGGAGCAGGGTGTGTGGGCCGACAGCAGCTCTGGGTCATGTCTGTGCCAGAGCAGCCACGCAGCATATGCACAGCCCCATGCTCACACCCAGCCAGCCCCTGCTACGCCAGCCCTGTTCAAGTGCACGCACACGCACACGGGCGTGCAAACCCAAACACCACTGTGTACACTCACACGCATGCGGCTTCCCGGCCCCCCCCCCACCCGCGGGACCATCTGCGCGCACATGCCCACGCGTGGGCGCCGGGTGTGCAACACGTAGGGCCCCGTCCCGCCTGCGGGGGCACGTGCGTGTGCCCCCCCTGGGAGCCATGCTGCGGGCTTGCACGCCTCTTGGCAGTTGTGCAGGCGTGGGCAGGGGGATTTGCACCCTGGGGTCCTTGCACACACTTGGGGCCGGCACCCGGCGCAGCAAAGGTGGGAGCGGGGGTGAGCTGAGGCATGTGTCCAAGCCATCCGCAGCAGCATCGCTGCGGCTGTGCCGGTGGGGGGGAAGATACACCTGGGTGTCTCTGCCTCCTGGCAGCACGGTCACCCCCGGCATGGGAGGCTCAGGAGCCCAATGGGCGTGGGTAGGTTCAGCATTTTTCTGGGCAGCGTTATTTCACTCTGCCTGTAGGCTGCTCAGCTGGGGGGCACAGCAGGTAGAGCCCCCAAGCATCACGACCTGCCTTCGTAGGTCCTGTGTCACTGAGGGTCCCCAGATCTGGCCTCACCCTGCCCAGGGAAGCGGGGAGGAGAGGGCTGCAGAAGGGCTGGGCACGTGGAGAAGAGCCAAAAGAGAGGAGAGCCTCAGCTCGCCGTGCACCAGTCTCCCCAGCAGCTGCACTGTGTTCCTGATTCCCCAGCATGGCAATAGACCTGGAGGTTCCCAGCCCACCTCCCTGCCTCCAGCCCTTAGTGACAGCCCTCTACCAAGGCCACCTTACGTGTCCCCTGTCACCAGCGCTGTGTGGCCACCACTAAGTTCTAGAGGGCTGTCACACTCCTGTCATGCTGTGTCTGTTCTCAGCCCTGGCTGGCCTCCCTGCATGGCTGGGAGCCCTTGCAACCCACCTTTGCCCCTCTGCAGGGTTTTTGCCCCTCTCCCTCATCCTGGCACAAGATGCGTTGCACAATCTAGGGGGCTGAACGGCTTCACCCCTACCTCCACCACCCATCCAGACCCAGGCCCCGAAGCTCCCCAGATACCTCAGTGGCTGCATTGCTCTCACCAGAAAACCCCCCAGGATGTGCTACGGGGCGGGGGGGGGGGGGAGGAACATCACCCCCACACAGAGCCTCGCCCCAGCCTGGGGCCTCCTGGTCTGGCCATGAGGCTCTGGGTGTCCCTCCTCTCCTGGTGGCCTCTGGATGCAGGGGGACCAGAGGCACCCCTGCCCATAGCAGCCCAGCTCCCTGCTGCCCCCACCACGGCCGCATCCTGCTCGCCAACGTCCTGTGTCCCCACGTGTCCCGAGGGAATCCGGCTCCATTTTGCTATTAGCGGCTGCCCTCCAGGGCATCCAGTGGTCCGGGATCTGGTGTCACCACCCTGCTCACCTTGGCACAAACACAGGGCCTACTTTTAGGTTTCCCCCATCAACGAGATAAATCTGGGATGGAGCTGGCTGCAAATGCCCGGCCCCACCAAGCCCTGCCAGGGGCTATCACAGCGGTCGTGGGCATCTTCCCCTCTTCCCTTCCCTTGCCCTGCTCATCTACATCCTGCCTCATTCCCCTGGGCTGCCCCAACTTCCCTGCGCTCTTCTGAAGAGAAATGCTTCTTGCTGCTTCATCTCTGGAGCAAAACACAGCCAGGAAGCACTTCATCCTCCTGGCACCGATGGCTCATCCTTCCCAGCCCACGGGGCTCTCTGCGTGGGGAAACTGAGGCATGGTTGGGATGGGGCTGCTGGCCCAGCATGGAGGCACTGCTGGGGGTGCCAGCATCAGCTGTACGCAGGGGGTTGAGGGTGGCAGTGGGTGGGTGCGGCACGGCGCGGTGTGGGTGTTGTGGCGGCTGGGAGCATGAGATGGATGCTTCGGGGACGGCTGCGGGTGGATGTGTTACGGCACGGCTGGGAGCGTGGGGCGGGTGTTACGGCCTGGCAGGGGGGTTGGAGGTGGCTGTGGGTGCTGGGGGGCTGCTGCAGGGGCAGTGGGTGCAGGCTTTGGGCGTGGGGTGGGATGCTGCAGCACCTCCTGGCAAAACGACGGCCAGCGGGTGCTTGGTCTGGTGCAGCCACGAGCAGGGTCCTTGGTACACCTTGCACCCATCCTCAAGGGGATGCAGCAGGGGTGTGAAGGAGCAGGACGCCCCCCCCCCCCCCCCCCCCTCCCCCCCCAGCTCCTGGCTGTTGAGGAAGATGCACCTGGCCCCCCTGCCCCATGCTGGCTCCCATGGGCCAGGCCAGCTCCCTGCCCTCACGAGGCTCTTTGTGGTTTTACCCCCAGCACCGTGCCCACGAGAGTCCTGGGGCTGCTGCCCTGTGCAGGGCAGAATTAGGGATGGGATGTCAATGGGGTGCTGACACCCTGGGGACCCCAGGACCCACGGCAGCTTGGTCTGAAGGGCACCAAGCAGAGCTGGGAGGAGTCAACACAGCTCTGGCACAGCCCTGCCCGCTGCTGCCTGCCAGGGCACCCTGCATCCCACCCCCCTGAGCTGACTGGGGCAGCCGGGGGGGTCCCCAGAGGGTTCCAGCAGCACCCCCTTGTCCCCTCTCCTTGTCGGATGGCACGTGCTGGGACCAGGGCGCTGCTGGGGCTGCTTGCTGGGAGGTGACCCCCGTTGCAGCAGGACAGAGGGGTCGGTGGCATCCGATGCTGGTGGTACCCTCCCCACCCTCTGCAGGGGCGCAGGGGCATGGTGCAGAGGTCTGGGGGAGGTGGGTAAAGCCCCAGCTGTGCTGTGCCCCCCTCCTGGGGACGCCCAGCCAGCGGCTGCTCTCCCTGCAGGATCCGGCTGCCCGTCCTGCCGCACCATGGCTGATTTTATAGGTGTGTCGCACGTTTCCATCTCCCAGAGGGGGCTGAAAATGCGTGACAGCAGAGTCCCTTCCCTGCAGCAGACACAGCTCCCGCCCAGCTCCCCACTTCTCCTCCTCGTCTCCCTCCCCAGCACCCACATCAGGACCCCGACGCCTGCGCAGGACCTTCCACCATCCACACCCCCACTCCATCCCAGGCACCCCATCCCAGGACCATCACCCTCCCCGGCACCAGGACCCCAGGGTGACCACCCAAGGGGTCCAGCCCACGCCACGCACCGGGTGAAGTGCCAGCGGCAGCAAAAAAAAAAAAAAAAAAAAAAAAATCCACTTACCTGGGTCAGGGTCCTGCTTGGGAGCGCGAGCCCTAGAGAGCTTCCCACGCGATGCCCATGGCAGCTGCTCCCAGCCACCACCTCCTCTGGTCCCGCGGGTGCTCACCGCATCCCGCGCCCCACGCGCAATCCCCGCCGGAGGAGACAGCGGCGAGGCTGGGACGCGGGGAGCCAGAGCCGCGCGCTCGCTGCTGGATGGATGCAGGAGATGGCGAGATGCTGGGAGCGGATGCCTGTGTCTAGCACACACAACACACACACACACACACACGCACGCTCACTCACAAACACACACGGAGGAAGCAGGGAGCTTGTGACTGGGCTGAGCAGATGCAGCCTGGTTTGCTGTCCCTGTACCAATTGCTGCCTGAGCCGTGTTAAACAGCTCTCTGAGAGATGAAGCATTTTTTTTTTTTAACCGGGCTGACGTTGGCTGGGGGATACCAATAAAAGCTTTCCTGCATCTCCTCTGGCCCCGAGGCCGAGCTGCTTTTCTTAGAGACAACCTCAAGGACTACGGAGCTCGGGTTGCATGGGTGTGGAGGATCAGAGAGCTCCCCTGCCCAAAGTCAGGGTCTTCCCCGCACCGAGCCCCAGCCACGATCTGCCTGTGGCCACTTTAACCCATTGCCTGCTGCTCACCCTGTGGAGCAGGGATGTGCTGGCTCCCCGCTCCATCCAGCCTGGTGCAATGCAGAGTGAGGGGTTTTGGCTCTCCTGGTCCCCAGGACTGGGTGGGTGCATGCTGCAGGGCTGCAGCAGGGCTGGGGGCTCATGGAGGTGGTGGGGAAGGAGGGAGGGTGGTGTGCTGGTAAGGAAGGTGCAGCCCCAAAGCGCCACTTCTGAGGGTGGGATATTTGCTCCGTGCGCACCCCCCACAGTCACTCAGCCCTCAGTGCCCTCCTGGGATGGGTGTTGCTGGCTGGGGGTCTGCTGTCCTGTTCTGGAGGTGCCCGCTGTACCTGGGGGTGATTTAGGGTGCCTGGGTCTCGGAACCCTCTGGGGAGCAGCTTCCAGCAGTGCTCTGGGTTGTCCCCTTGCTTGAGCTGGGGTTGGACCAGCTGACCTCCAGGGGGTCTCTTCCCACTTCAACCATTCTATGAGTTTTGTGCATTAGTGTGCGTGTGTGGGCTCTGGAGAACCCCCTCCACTCCTTCCATTCTGGTCCCTGACCACCGTCTGGGCTGGGCTGACCTCCCGGCAGCCCTGGAGCTGGTGGCCCTGCAGCTCCTCGCCACGTGCCAGCCCGTGGGAGCTGACAGTGGTCCCACTTCTGCTGCACCAGCTGCAGCTTTCCACAGCGCCTCCGTAAAGACCTTTCGCATCCTCCCACACCCGACCAGGAGCGAGCTGAGGCAGGCTGCAGCTCGTGGCATCCATGGCAGCACCCGGCTGCTGTACCGGCACCCGAGCTGTGCCGTGGCTGCCTTCCGTGGTGGTTGCAGATGAACAAAGCTGTGCTCCACACGGGATTCACCCTGCCTGACTGCTTGTGCTGTCAGGTCCTATTGTGCCTCGCTCCGTCAGCTGCAGAGCTTCGTGGAGAGTCCTGTGGCCCTGTCCTGGCCGTGTGTGCCTCCCTTTGATGAACCCCTCCTGAGGATGCTTGCCTTAGGGTGAATCTTGCATTACGTGGTGAGCAGAGTGGAAGGTGCTGGGATGCACGTGGTGCAGAGAGGGACGGAGAAAGGGGAGGTGAGCCGTAAATGGGGCCAGAGGAAAACATCTCTGCAGCCAAGCCCTGGCCCCAGAGGACTGGGAAGGGGGAGGCGGTGGAGGACTGTGCTGGGAGTTTGCAAGAGCATTAAGTGCCTCTGTGGGGAGAGCCCTGCCCTGTCAGGCCCGTGGATGAGAGCTATGATTCCTGGAAAAGCAAAGGCGAGGAGGAGCCCTGCTCAAGCTGCCAGGGGGTCCTGCCACCCTCTGCCTCAGTGCCAGCATGGCCTGGTGGATTTGGTCCCTTGGGTAGCACGGCCAGGTGCCCACTCCTATCAAGGTTCAGAGCCTGCTTGGGGCACCCAGCAGGCTCCACCGTGTGCAGGATGCAGGATGTGGGATGAAGGATGCAGGATGTGGGATGCAGGATGCGGGACGCTCTTGCATCCCCAGGGTCTCCTGCCCCTCTCTGCAAACCCCCTGTGCATCAGAGCAGGCACAATGGCAACAGGCTGGGAAAGCTCTTGGCATTGCAGGCAGTGCCGGGCTGCGGGGGGAGGGCTGCAGGGGTGGAGGTGAGAGCTGAGCTGCCACGGGAATGTGCATTTTCGTCAGCTACCCCCCCCCCCCCCCTTACCCCTCCCCAAATCTCGCATGACGCCTGCGTGTAGGTCACTGGCTCCCGCAGCGATGCAGCATGTGGGCTCACCATCTGCGGCTGCTTCTGGAGCCCACAGCCCGGGGATGTCGCAGCCTCCACTCCTCCCAGCGTCCTTCCTGCAGCCAGCAGCACCCAGCGGGGCCGTGGGGCGAAGGCTTCGCCTGTGGAAGAGGGGGAGATGAGCTTTTGGAGGACGAGCCTGCTGCAGAGCGGGCGGCTGCGCGAGCTGGCTGTTCCTGCCAGTCGGCAGGAGGTGATGGAAAAGGGAACTTGTCAAAATAGCGAGAGATCTTTTTCAGGAGATTACAAGTTTGGCTGATGGAGATAATAGTGTTGAGGCGCCACGTGGAGGGTTCGCTTCAGCACTGGTGCGGGAGGCGAGGGTGATGCCAAAATCAGCATGAAATGGGATAAAAAAGCAAGTGCCTGATGGGCTGCTGTGCAAGGCTGCAGCAGGGAAGGGCAGAGCATCGCCCATCACCGCATACAGGCGGAGCAGAAATGAGCTGGGGAGGGAGGCAGAGCATCCCTGCGTGGTGTCTGGCTCCCTCCTTGTGCGTGGGCTCCTCACAGGGGACAGGGCCCTGGATCCCACCCAGCTGCAGACACAATTGCCCCCGTGGACACAATCCCCCTTCAGACCTGACCCCATCCTCCACCGGCACCCAGATGTGACATCTCCTGACACCTCCCAAGGCTGCCTGCTGATGGCCATCCTTCACGTCCACCGAGAGCTGTCCGTCAGGGCTGCAGCTCTCTGTCCATCACATCCAGCTGCCCATCCTCTGCTGATGGCTGTCCGTCACACCCCCAGCCACCTTGCTCTCGCATCGTGCTGATGGTTGTCCATCGTGTTCCCACCACGGAGGCTGCCTCATTGACACCACCAGCCGCACCCGTAGTCATAGGTGCAGCTGTCTGCTGGCGTTCCCACACCCTGACCACGCTCCCCTCCAGTGGCTGCCCACCAGGTGTGTGTGGGGTTGCAGAGCTGACACCCCCCCAGGGCTATCATTACGAATTGTTCTGCTGCTCCTGCTCCCCACATTCACCCTGTTGTGGTCCTCGAGGTGGGGACAGGGATGGGCTCAGCAGGTGCTGGCTCTCCCTCCACCCTTGGTGGCCAGGGAGCCCCAAGCAGAAGCTGCCAGATGGTGCCCAGTGAGGACATGTCCCCTTCCTTTGTTCCCTGTAAGCAGCCAGGCGGTGATGAACCCGAACTAGGTTAAGAAGCCGTGGGTGCTGGCTGCATGCCTCATGGCTGTGGCTCACTGTTTATTTGCTCCGAGCCACCTTCATGGCTGTGATAAAGGGGAAAACTGATGGGGACCAGTGCCAGGACCTGGGGAGGGGGTGCAATGAAAGGACACGGTCTGACCGTGTAGATGGATGCTGAAACTCCCCATGGGGAGCCAGGGGAAGGTGCTGGGGTGAGGGAAGCGGGGTGACGAGGCAGGAGGAGGAAGACCGCAGCCCACCCAGCGATGGGCAGGGGTCTGCTGGGTCTGCAGGGAGGTGTTCCCCACGTCCCCACAGAGCAGCCGGGTGCGGGGCCATGGGTGTCTCCTGACCTGCTGCAGCTGGCAGCTCGCCAGGCCTGGCCCTGATGAGACGAGGATGCTCCTCCGGACAGATAACTGCCGAGCACTTCAGAGCTCTCTCCTCGAGGAGCACTCTGGCAGGCATTATCTAAATGACCCTCTCCACAAGGCCACTCCAGCTGGCTCCCTGCGGGCAGCCTTCGCCCCAGCCTGCACTCTCCTCGCCACCTGCGAGCCACAGAAAGGGGTCGAGGCCAGACCCCATGGCCACGGCTCTCTGGGGAGTGGTACCCCCTTGCCTGAAATGGGAACATGAGAATAAACAAGTAGCTGAGCCCTCGCAGGGGACACACTGGTCCCCACAGGGACACCAGCCCTGCCTGCTGCTGCCTGTCCCTGCAGTGTCACCCGTCCCCGTGCCACCTCCGCCGCAGGGCACTCGAGAATCCTCACAGAGGAGCTTTTCAAGTGGAACGGAAGTGTCTAATGAAGGCCAACTTCATTAAACGGGGCTGTCACGGGGATGATTGCTGCCTTCCTGAGCCGCTTTGTGAGCAATAAAGATGTATGAGCGACAAGGAGCAGAGCAGCTGGGGGGGGAGCACAGGCAGCCTCCCAAGCCTCTGTCCTGCTGGTGAGGGCACTGCTGGGGTTGTTTTGGAGGCTGGGGGTGAGCAAGCAGCCCCCAGGGCTGGGGACAAGCGCAGAGCCCAGCTGGCTCCATGGCAGTGTGTCCCAGTAGAGCTGAGAGCCGGCACTGCTGCATCCCACCATCGCATCCCAGCTGGGTCCAGCCTTGCAGTCGGGATGTGGCATGGCTTGCACCCAAGCTAGGAGCTCAAAAACGCTCCTGGGTCCTGTGATTTAAACAGATCTGTGGTGCTTACAAGCGAGACCAGCACCTTCGGCGTCTCCATTGCTCCCTGGGCAGGTAGAGCTGCACGGCACTTTGCACCAGCCCCCTTCCCATGCTGCAGCATCCTGCCGGGAGGCTTTGTGCAAAGACTTGGCCTCTCCAAGCCTGGAAACCTTGGTCCTGTACCCACCCGAGGGGCTGTGCGTGCTACCTGGGCTGCATCTCAGCCCCTGGAAGGACCTAACGCCCCTGACCCCACTTGGGGACCCCCAGAGGCAGAGGACAGGCACCCCCGAAGATGGCACAGGGACAGCCCTGCAGAGCAGCATTGCCCTGCTCCTGTGTTTTCCTCTTAATCAGCTAATTGTGTGTTTGGGGTTTCAGGCAAGGGCCCCAGCCTGGTGTCACCATAACAACCGCAGCAGCATCACTTTCAAACACTTACAAAGCAGGCTGGAAATGTAGAGGGGGAGCAAAACAACAAAAACATAAAAAAAGGAGCCGAGGCCAAACAGGGGGTTGATGGGAGGGGAGAGTAAAAGGGCTGTCTGTGCCTCTTTCATTACACCACGAGGAGTCCCGCAGGGCAGAAAGTGCTGATTAAAATAGCTCTTGCTGGGATTCAGAGGCTTTTTGGGGAAAAAGAAAATGCCCCTGCCTGCTGGAGTCCGTCTGAAGCACTGCTGGTGGTAGCATCGTCTGGGTTTCTTCAGCACAGGCTGTGTGTGTATGTGTGGGGGGCTGTGAGACAAGGTCACCGAGTTGGTGTCCCCATGCGGCAGGGTGGGAGCTGGCCCAGGGACCCTTTGTGAGCTGGATCAGGCCTCTCCAACACCTCCTGTCTGGCCGGACAGGCTCTGGGCTGCCTGTCCTTCCCGGCACCAGCATGGCATGAGCCCTCCCTCACCACTGTCCCCCTCCATCTCAGGCAGTGCCCGGTGTGGTGCAGGTGACAGAGCAGCCCCAGTGGGGGGGCTGTGGTGGTGGTGCTCCCCCTCCCGCTCCCCCAGCTTCCCCTGCAAACCCATTTAATGGATTAAATTTTTATATTCTGAGCTGTGCTGGTGCCCAGAGCACAAGGCTGTGCAGATTTTAGTGAAAAGAGAGCCACGTCATGGGCAGGAGGCACTGGCTGCTGCAGGGATGCAGGGGAGATGGGGAGAGGGGAAGGCAGGTTGGAGGAGTGGTGAGGTACAAGGAAACCCAGTTTCTGAGGGTGGCACGTGGCCCTTTTGACGTCCTGCCTCATGGGATGGCCCTCGCTGTGGCATCCGAGTGCCTCTGCTTCTCTCCATCCGTGCACCCGCAGCCCTCAGCTGGGCTCTGACACCCATCCGAGCCACGTGTGAGCCTGGTGGCACCGTGCCATCGGCCCTTCTGCCTGCTCGTCGCCGAGGCCCATACTCCAGCCGTCATTTCTGCAGTTAGTGTGGTGCCAGGCCCTGGCTTATCAGCCTCGCCCAGCGTCGTGGAGCAGTCCAGATGGCTTTCTGCTGGCACGGCGCAGCCCCGGCAGCTCGCATCTGGTGTGCAGGCAGACCCCTGACACAGTGCAAGGAAGGCAAATTCTCACCTCCTGGGCTGCGTGTGTGCTCCCAGCTGCTGCCAGCCCCACTCTGATGGAGGAAACCATGCAGGTCCCAGGGGGATGCCCTGTGCCAGGCAGTGTGCCTGGTGGGAGCACCCTGAGGTGTCCCTGCTGGATCCTGCACCCTGGGGCTGCCCAACTACGCACCAAGCATCAGGCAGGAGTTGGGATGGGTAGGGGCATCCTGCCACAGGCCCCAGGACAGGCTGTGCTCTCCTGCCCCACAGGAGCTGCTGCCTGCTTTGCCTTGCTCTGCCATGAACATCAGGGTTTGGTCCTCTCCAGGTGTCCTTCTGATGGGGAGAAACCTCCAAGTTGTTATCCCTGAGCTGTTTTTCCCCAGCAGTTTAAGATGGTCAATGTGACATCTATGCAGGCATTAGCAAGAGGGGACGTGGTATCCCAGGACCTTGAACTCACCCAGGAGGACCCAGGCACCTCCTGCAGCCTTTCTGGACCACCAAGAGTTGGGCACAAGGCTCCCTTCTGGGCAGATCTGGCCTTGAGTTTTATGGCTGCCTGGAACATCTCCAAAGGATTGATTTACTGTAATTCCTCTGGAAGGCAACTTTTGTGATTGCTAGCCTGGAGATCTCAAGCTGGACTTAAACAACAGGATCCTAAAGAGGCCATGAATAATTGAGCCTAATAAATATTAATAACTCGCCTGCATGGTGGCAGGGCATGTAATTGCAAGGAGCGTTCTGGAAGCACGGCTCCGCAGGCAAATGTGCACTCGCGGCAGGGCTGGGGCAGAGCCCAGTTAACACTGATGCTGCCGGGCTGTGTGGAGCCGTGCGTGGCTGCTGTGAGCCCTGCAGCCCTCTCCTGGGTTAGCGGTCAAGGGCAGGGGTTGGTGGCCACCATGTGATCATTTAGGTGTCCTTGGTGGGCTTCTTACCATGAGCACATCTCCTGTGGAGCCTGAGTATGTGGACAGCACCCCCAGCATCTTTTGGCAAGGATGTTCTCCGCTCCCAAGGCCAAGTGGTAAGAAGGAGGCACAGTCTAAGATTTGGTGACTCAACAAATCGTCTGAAGTTTGGGTGCAGGTGGGTTTCGGTGAGTCAAGATGTGAATGGATGGGATACGAATTTCTCCCATGTGAGAAAACAGTGATGGGGAATGCACGTGGCCACCTCTGTAGGCTGAGGGATGTCTTGTAGGGAAAAGGCTGATCTGGTCGCTCAAGTATTTGCTGAGCAGCGCCAACCTATTGATCAGACCTTGTACAGGTGTAGGATCCCACTTAAATTCACTGATTTTTTGGACTGGAAATATAACCACAAAGCTCAAACCAAAATCCAGCCATTTTCCTTCTGGGGTGCTCTAGGCCCTCAGTGGATTGCCTGCCTGAAATAACGCTCTGCTTGCCACTTTTTTTGCCTGAGCACACCCAGCATCTCCCTCACCTCTGCTTTTCAAAGCAGATGAGGAAGAGAAGCCTAGAAGGGACCACAAATACTCGCATGGAAGGGCACAGTGTGCTGCAAAGTCTCAGCAGTGCTGTGAGCAGGGTAGAAACGTGTACATGTGGGGTTTGCCAGAGCTTTCTGGATGTTCAGGACAGGGAGCTTGGAGACCTGCCCTTTCACAAGGGCTTTGCTGCCTGATGCTGGTGGTGTGAAGGAGCCTACACAGCTATATGGAGGAAGGGGACAGAGAAACCTGTGTTTGGGTATTGGATGTTGCCCAAAGCCTTTCCAGAGCTTTCTGCCTGAAAACTGCAGTACCTGGGCAGCTGAGAAGATGACCTGTGAAAGCTTGGCAGGGGTATTGTGAGGCTGTATCTCCTGCAGGAGCCTCCCCCACACTGAGCACATGTTTCTTTTCCCCAAACTGCCTGGCTTTTGAGATTGCATCTTGCAAATGTGGTTTCAGACAATAACAGCTTGCAATTATGCAGCGCTTTCAAAACCAAGACATCCTGAATTTCGTTAACGTCTTTGTATAAAACTAGCTGAGGCTGCTGCTGGGATGCAAAGCTCCAGCCTATGCAGAAATCTCACAGCTGGGATCACCCACAGCTTTCTTCTGTGCTGTGCTGGAGATGGTTCATCCTGAGGGCCAGAGTAAATGGGGCACAGAGCACGTGGAGTGACAGACATCTCATGTGGTCTCCAACCCCTTCACACTGTGTTTTCCTATGCTACAGGTCTACAAGTGACACTGGGGATTTTCCATCCAGGAACCGAAGGACACCCCCAGGAAAGAAGGGCTCTGCGCTCTCCAGGGGAAGGGTGACATGACTGGGCATGGATCGTTAAAAGGAGCAGTATTGCTTAAAGACTCGTTATAGAACAGAACCTCTTGGAAGCCATTTCTGAGAATGTAAAGGGCAAGGAAGTAAAACGGCAGGGGTTTCCCAAGGGCAAACCACGCTGGATGCTGAGGGTGGCCACCAGCTCTGCGTCAGCAGCCAGAAGGCCAGCAATGAGTGAAGCACCCAGGGGCTGGTGCAGGGCTTGCCACCCACGAATAGGGCAGTGACACAGGAGGAATCTTCAGCAAAGCCGCAGGTGCCACTAGATGAGGGTGTGATACCAGCACAGCCTCAGTCTAGAGGGATGAGATGAAGGTGAGCACCAACCCCATGAAATCCAGCAGCGCTGAGGTGCAATAACCCTGGCTGGGGGCCGAGTGGCTGAGCTGCTGGGAAGGACCCGGGTGTTATCATGGGCACTAGGCTGAATATGAGCCAACAGAGCACTCTGGTTGCTAAAAAGGCAAACCACATCCTGGGCTACATTAGGAGGAGCGTGGCCAGCAGATAGAGGGAAGTTATTATCCCCTCTCCTTGGCGCTGCTGAGGATGCACAGATCGCAGGAGCATTTCTCAAATAGCTCCTAACAGCCGCACTCCCACAGCTTCCTCTGCTGTTAAAGAGATGTGAAAATACAGGCAATGATACAGAGGTTGATGGAGGAGCAATGAAAGGGAACCATAGTATTATCCCAAGGCACTTGCAGCACTTGCTTGGGAGATAGATGTCATGTCTTGAGAGTCCTATATAGTTCCAATGAGGCATTTGGGGAAGCAAGTAGCTTTACACTTTAGATATTAGCTTCTCTTTTGGATAAAAAATTAATGAAAGGCTGGGCTGAATAGAGCCCGCTTTCCTCTGTGGTCACAGATATCCCCAAATATGAGAA
Source organism: Cygnus atratus (assembly GCF_013377495.2). Taxonomy (NCBI): domain Eukaryota; kingdom Metazoa; phylum Chordata; class Aves; order Anseriformes; family Anatidae; genus Cygnus; species Cygnus atratus. The sequence continues at coordinate 179,502 of NW_026110029.1, read as the reverse complement.
CATCTAAATGCTTCCAGTCGCTCTTCGAGCGGCTGCTGCACAGCTGCTTCCTAGCTGAAAGAGAATAATAATCGTCTGCTGGACTATTTTCAGGCTAGCGATGGAACTGTTTTGGAAGTATTTGAAAATGTGGAGATGTGAGTGGTCTGTAGAGCTTGGCAGCTCATCGCACCATGCACCTGATGGTGCTGGGGCTACCTCTGGGAGAGGTTGCAAGGGAGCAGGCAACAAAAAGGAGCATTTGCCTGGGGCTGCCTGACCAACCTGCTCAGATTTTTTTTTTCTGTTCTTTTTTCTTCCCAGCTTTGCCTGATTCAGAGTTTCAGGTGAGACCTTCGCTGGCTGAAGCGATTACCACACAGTCATCACTTCAGACGAGGTGAGGTGGGCAGGAGGCATGTGCTGGGGAGCTGGTGGCACAGCCTGTGGGCAATGCATGCCCTGAGGTGCCTTAACAGCCAGCACCCACCGTTTCGGATGATTGCAGTGCATCGATCCCCAAATCATCTCCGCTTCTCAAAGCTTTTAGGCTCCCTGGGCTCCGCTGCACTCAAAGGCAGCAGCACGAAAGAACATTTTCCTTTTGTAAACAGGCTCTGTCAGATGCAGCGACCTGCTTAGCATTGATCCTGTGAGGCTGAGCTTCAAATTCTATTTGTTTCCATCATACTTGTGAAGAGTTTGGTAAATTGATTTTAAGAATGAAAATGTAGTGAGAGTGATTACAGCTGAGAATACCATTTAAAATAATAAGATGAAGCTTCTGATCACTGAATTCTTGGGCTGAGCAGTGCAAAAATGTACAGTAAAGAGAACAGTATTTCTGTAAAACATCACTTAAAGTGTTAGCCTTTATTTTTCATGAGATTACTCCAATTTTCATGCATTTTTCAGGGCCGGAAGCCCTGGGAAAGTCATGGAGTGAGGCCAACAATCTCTAAACCTGCAATCTATGTTGTAATCTATGCACAACTGTAACTGATGAATATGTATCATATCGTTTCTATGCATGGCAGAAAGTAACCTACTTCTAGCCCTGAGCAGGCTGCGGTAGGTCTGTCTGCCTCTTCCTGCCGCTCTGTGCCAGCAAGCGGCTGTGGGATTTGGGGCAAATTGGGGATGCTGCGGGAAAACCCTGTGTCCTGACTTGGTCTGTGGGTTAAAACCAGCTCTACCCATCAATCCGAAGGGTGTTGGTCACGCTGCTCTGTGCTTGCCTCCCCTGAAGACCCATTTAGTGAGGGGTTTGAGGGACATTGAGGCAGCACACTGCTGGAGGGAGGTCTGACAGCCACCCCAGAGGCAGCCCCAAATTAACACGGTGAAGCAGTAGCGGCAGAGATGCGACAGAAGCAGAGGGATGGCCAACTGACAATCTAATGAGTGTTAATGGGAGTTGGGAATTAAATCCTGCCGGCTCATTAGCATGGGATGAGGTGCCATCTGTCATGGCTGGCAGGTTCCCTGCCACTGCTTTTTTTTTTTTTGGAGGGGGGAGAAAAATCTCAAGTAATTTTCTTCAGACAGGATTTTCTGTGAAGCTATTTTATTCGCGATTGCAATGGTGGGCGTCCTGCCAATTAGGAGTGCCTTTTAGTAAACAAATCATAACCTTTTATTCCCTACTACCTGATGCCTGATCACCTCCCGTTTCCTCATTGGCTGAGTACTACAGGTTCACAAGCTACTCGGCGCTCCTCTATACCATATATGTACAATTTTTCTTTCTTTTTTTTTTTTCAACCCTTTAATTTCTCCTTTTTCCCTTTCTTTTCCCCTTTCTTATGTTTTGAGAACGTGTGATCTTTGTTTTACTGTTCTCACACTGCTCATCCTGCTTTTCTCAAGCTTCCACCTTATTTTGGAACAGTGAGGCCTTCTACTGTCCACTTATCTACTTAGCATTTCTCCTTGTTATGACTACACAACTACCTTGGAATACAGAAAATTAGTTCTCTACTGCAAAAACGCAACTTACTTTCTCACAGGGGAAGTGGCCTCTTCTGTGGGGAGGGCAGGAGAAGAGATGGGTGCCCAGAAGGGCCACTGCTTCCCTTGTAGCAGCTGTAGGCCCTGCCCTTGTCTGACAAGGGGCTGAAATCAGCTTTCTGAGGCTGTGCAGTTTGGCCATGCCTAGCTCCAGTTTTGCTTTAACACACGTTTCAAGACAACGTGACTTTCGAGGTGCTCCTCCTCCAGTCCTTGTCAGGATTCCCTCCACGGACGGCTAGCTGGAGGTGTGTCACGCATCATGGAGATGGGAGTCTGCCGGGCTGACAGCAAGCAGCAGGTGAGATGTGTGTGTCCAGAGCTGCAAGGGAGCTGGCGAGGGACAACACAGGGCATGGGTGCTGCTTTATGGATGGTGCTGGAAAACCTGACAGAGGCCGGAGGGGCTGAAGGAAGTGCCTGCCACCCAGAAGAACCAAAAGGCAAGGGTGACAGTGGCAGCTCAGCAAACAAAGGCCTGCAGGAGGGTTGCTGATGGAGTTGCAGGCAGAGACAGAGCATTGGGTATGGTGTGGGGTGTGGGAGGAGCTGGGAGCTGGGATGTGACCCTGGCCCTACGCAGGGAGCCCAGGGGGAGCCATCCTGGCCCCCCACCCTCTCCACGGCATGCAGCATAGGGGTAGCTGGGAACAGCCAGCAGCCCTAGGCAGCGTCCCCATGACGGCAGAATGCCCAAAGCCACAGGACCCTTGCCCAGGGCGACAGCACAGCCCGGCTGGTACCCATGTGTCACAGCCTAAATTGTTACCTGGGCTGCAGGTATTTCAAGATTGCAACAGTGGCTTTGGGAATTCTGTTATACACAAGAACAAGAAGGCTTACTTTTCTTGAGATTTCCCCAACACACCCTACCTTGCTGCCAGGAGGAGACCCCACAGAGCTCTCTCATGGACAAGTCAATATTTTTCTGTAGGAAACTGGAGTTTTTTGAAAACTGGAAGCTCCATGCCCTGTCTCTCCTGCAGGCTGGATGGCAGCTGCGCTCAGATGTAGAGCTCTGCAGCAGTGATGTCTTCTGTTGCCACTGGCAAATCTTATCCCGGATGGAGTGGATGCTGCTGCCGGTCGGGACCGCTAAAGTACCTTTGGTGCCACAGGCTTGGTACAAGTGACAGGAGCATGTGTACCTGGTGACAGGGGCACTGTGGTGCTGTGAGGGTGAGCTGGAGTGGCTGCAGGGCTTCTGGGATCTTGTGGAGGCTGTTAAGCTGGGAGGTGTCATGGCCGACCAGTGTGGCCTTCCTGCTGGGAAGCTGCCATGTGGTGTGCTCCTGGGGGTGCTCTCGGAGCATGAGCCCAAGCCTGGGGAGTTCTCAGCACTGCTGGGGCATTTTCTACTAGAGGGCCACCACTTGTGCCCTTTGGGGCCTGCCTCAGTACCAGCTCTGTTTGATGTTATTGTCCTCTCCGTGCTGGTGGTCCCCTCCTCCTGGGGCAGTGCTCGCTGTGATGGATGCTCTGTGCCAAGCTGGTCCCCACTGTGCTGCAGCCTCTTGCTGTGGATGTGCAGCTCCAGGGCCTCGTGCTGCTCCTCAGACATGAACCTGGTCTCGGTGCTGTGAAAGTAGATGGGAACTGGGAGGGAGCGTGGTGTCCTGGAGGCCACTGGGCAGGTGATGGATGCCCCAAGCTCCTTCTGCTTGACCTGGTCCGGATGGAGGAGGGATTTGGGCTTGAGGAAGCGGACACAGGGACTTCGTGCTGGTAGGGGGGCAGACCCAGCACAGGGATTTTCGGACATTTTGGACATTTTTGGACAAAAAAGGACTCTTTCCTTTTTTGTAATCCTGAATTTCCATCATGGGTGGCTTGGGCACTCTCATACCCTGCGGGCACTGGTTCTGTGTGGAGAGTCCTATTGGTTTCCCCAGGCTTTTATCCGTGCCAATGGAAGACTGTAACTTGTGGTTGCTCACAGACATGCCATGATCAGCGTTTCTTCGGATTGTAGATGGTCCTTCTGTTGGTCCTGCAGCCACTTTGGCCATGCCAGGAACAGCTGAAGAGGCCATGGACAATCCGTGAGGTCCCAGGAATTCTTTTTCTCTGTGTGCCCGCCCCTTCATCCTTCCGAAAGAAGCTGTGGCGGTTGGTCTTCTCAGGGCTGAAAAGGGCTGTTCCTGTCTCGTCCAGTACAGGAGGCCGCTGTTTAAACCCAGGACGAGGGGTAACGGACACAAACTGAGGCACAGGAGGTCCTGGCTGAATATGAGAGGGCATTTCTTTACTGTGAGGGTGACCGAGCACTTGAACAGGTTGCCCAGAGAGGTTGTGGAGTCTCCTTCTCTGGAGATATTCTAAGAAATGTGCCTGGATGCCATCCTGCACAGTGTGCTCTGGGTGATCCTGCTCGGCAGGGGGTTTGGACTAGATGATCTTCAGAGGTCCCTTCCAACCTCAGCCATTCTGTGATTCTGTGACCACCCTCTCAGTGAAGAACTGGTCCCAACCACCCAGCCTCACCCTCCCCTGTCGCAGCTCCGTGCCCTTCCCTCGGTCCTGTTGCTGTCCTCTGGCAGCTCAGCGCCTGCCCCTCTGCTCCCCTTGTGAGGAGGCTGCAGGCCGCCATGAGGCCTCCTCTCAGCCTCCTCTAAGCTGGGAAGGAGCTCTTTATTACTTCTGGTCCCACTTGATGGCAGAATTCTCAGCACAACCGCTTGACTTTTGCTAAAATGAGCAGTTAACGAAGGGCTTTATTAAGGGCCGGTGTCATGGGGCAATAATGCTATCTCCACAGGCCTGGCGGGACCAACCCATGCACTCAGGCAGCCTCTTCTTGCTGCTTCCTTTCCAAAGCCTGCACTCCAGGCAAAACTGCAGATTTTCCTCACTCTGCAGTCTGGCTTTGTACACTAAAGAGTTGCTCTTCTCCTTTTTAAAGTTCTCTTTCACTCTGCTCTTTCTCTCTTGGCCATTTTCATCAGCTTTCCCTCTTGCTGAGTGATGGCTTGCTACCATTTAATGCACATAATCATCGCACCGACAGTGATTAGTTGAGCAGACATGCAGGTTACAGCTACAGTCATCAGCCCTCTGCATACGTATTTGAGCAATACATTGAGAACATTTTCAAAGCATCTGCCAGTGCCTGGTCCCCCCCAAGAGTAAGAACGTGTTTCCCTTGAGGGTGCTTCTTTTTTTTTTTTACGTCTGTTTTTACTTTTGTCTTGGTCTACATAATGGCAACCACTGCTTTTCACAAGGTCAACAAGAGCTCCTTTGGCACCTGACACGTGGTCTAATACCACTGTGTGTTGTATTGCTGTTTGAAATCTTGACGTGACCTCTGTTTGTGAAGTTTCTCTGCACTATACTGGAGCATTTGTGATACCTTCTATTTCCCTGCATAGGTTTGCCGTTGTCTTTTCTCATGCCGTTAGTCCTAACCGTGGCAAGAGTGCTCTGGTGAATCTGTGCAAGTTTCTTGGGAGGTTGACCAGAGGGTCACTACTGTTTGCATTTGTGTCTGTGTTTCTGTTCTTCACCCAGATGGGTGTTGGCCTTTGAATTTGCCTAGCTAAGGTGGCCTGTCTTCTTGAAAGCCAGTAAAATAATTTAAAGCGCCCCTTGCCCTGTTTCCTGCCCATGAGTTCAGGTTGGTGGGGGTTGCTGCCCAATGATCACATCTTCCTGCCACTTGTAGGGCCATGGAAACAAGAGCAGAAATCTGCTTGATTTCCTTCTGTTGCACCTGCCTGTATCTGTTGAAGAGCTGAGTTACTTTACCAGCTTTCTGCTCATTTGCTGTGGGTATGTAGAAACAAGTACGCTTCTAGTTCCTGGAAATGGAAGCTCCATATTTTGGCAAAACTGATTATGTTTTATTATGAACCACAGTAATGTCTTGAAAGAATTTTCATGTTTCTAGCTCTCTAGCCAGTGTAGCAGGAGCAATGGCAGGACTATGCGTAAAATCCTGCGGCAAGCACGTAAATGCATATTGTAGTCCCTGCCAGGTACAAGCAGATCCCTCCCTGTCTGTCTCCAGTGTTGGAATCATAAAAAACACATCCTACATGTCTACTGTGTCCATCCGTGGAAAGGCCCGTTCATTAGAAAAAGAGACTTTATCAGTTCAGCTGGGAATAGACAAAGTAACCAGTGCAGTGGCAGCATTCAGGCCTGTGTAATCTGTGGGTCGCCACGTGCCCTTTTGTGGGCATGAAAGTTGTGGTCTTGCAGGGGAAAATGCCACTAACCTTGCATATTCAAAAGTGATTGTGCAGGCATAATGGTGGTATAACAGTGCCGAGTATGTTAAGAAGGTAGGGAGACAGTGGAGGTTCCCAGTGTCTAGTCAAGGCAGAAGAAGTCCCTCTAGTCACAAGAGAAGAAGGGAAAAAAAACAAAAACAAAAACAAGAACAACAACTAAAGGAGACATTAAAAGTCGGTCAAATAAAATTGTACATATATGGTATAGTAATAAGTGTCAAGTAGGTTGCAAACCTGTAGTGCTCAGCCAATGAGGAAATGGGAGGAATCAAACTTTGCATAATAGGGGATGTAAGGTTATGATACACCTCTGCTGCGCGCTCCTGCTTGTAGGGCGCCCACCACTGCAATCACCAATAAAAATGGTAGTTCAGTGAGATCCTCGCCTGAGCCTGTGTTATTGGCTGCAGGTTGTTTCTCAGTCTTTGGAGCCTCTATGGTCAACGCAGGGGAACTGTAGTCTTTAACAGATCATTATGTCTCTCAACCTGTCTGGAGGCTTCTGGATGATATGGGCTGTGACACACCCATTCAATGCAGTGTTTCTTGGTCCAGGAGCTCAGAAGAGTATTTTGGGAATGATTCCCATTCTCCGACTGAGTACAAATACCAGGTTAGTCTCATGACCAGCAATTTCATCATATCATAAGACAGTGTTACACCGCATAGTAACATACCTATGACGTCGTTGCCATCACTGAAACGTGGTGGGACCACTCCCATGACTGGAGTGCTGCAATGACTGGCTATAGGATCTTCAGAAGGGACAGGCAGCGCAGAAGGGGTGGTGGTGTGGCTCTCTATATTAGAGAGTGTTTTGATGTTGTGGAACTTGAGACTGGGATGATAAGGCTGAGTCCCTATGGGTTAGGGTCGGCGGGAAGGCCAACAAGGCACGCATCCTGGTGGGGGTCTGTTACAGACCGCCAAACCAGGATGAGGAATTCTACAGGCAGCTGGCAAAAGTTGTGAAATCATCAGCTCTTGTCCTCGTAGGGGACTCCAACTTCCCAGACATATCCTGGAAATGCAACACAGCTCAGAGGAAGCAGTCTAGGAGGTTTCTGGAGAGCGTGGAAGATAGTTTCCTGATGCAGCTGTTTAGTGAGCCTACCAGGGGAGGTGCCCCGCTAGACCTTCTGCTCACAAACAGAGAAGGACCGGTGGGAGATGTGGTGGTTGGGAGCTGTCTTGGGCAGATTGACCACGAAATGGTAGAGTTCTCTATTCTTGGCGAAGTCAGGAGGGGGACCAGTAAAACTGCTGTCTTGGACTTCTGGAGGGCAGACTTTGAGCTGTTCAGGACACTGGTTGGCAGGGTCCCTTGGGAGGCAGTTCTGAAGGGCAGAGGAGTCCAGGAAGGCTGGGCACTCCTCAGGGAGGAAATCTTAATGGCTCAGGAGCAGTCTGTCCCCACGTGCCCAAAGACGAGCCGGCATGGAAGGAGACCAGCCTGGCTGAACAGAGAGGTGTGGCTAGAGCTTAAGAAAAAAAAGAGGGTTTATGATCTTTGGAAGAGAGGGTGGGCCACTCAGAAGGATTATAAGGATGTTGTAAGGATGTGCAGGGGCAAAATTAGAAAGGCCAAAGCTCATCTGGAGCTCAATCTGGCTACTGCTGTTAAAGATAACAGAAAATGTTTTTATAAATACATTAACACAAAAAGGAGGACTAAGGAGAATCTCCATCCTTTACGGAGTGCGGGGGGAAACTTAGTGGTGAGAGATGAGGAAAAGGCTGAGGTGTTTAATGCCTTCTTTGCCTCAGTCTTTAGCGGCAAGACCAGTTGTTCTCTAGATACCCAGTACCCTGAGCTGGTGGAAGGGGATGGGGAGCAGAACGTGGCCCTCACAAGCCACGAGGAAATGGTTGGCGACCTGCTACAGCACTTAGATGTATGCAAGCCAATGGGGCCAGATGGGATCCACCCGAGGGTACTGAGCGAACTGGCTCAAGAGCTGGCCAAGCCACTTTCCATCATTTATCAGCAGTCCTGGCTATCAGGGGAGGTCCCAGTCAACTGGCGGCTAGCAAACGTGACGCCCATCTACAAGAAGGGCTGGAGGGTAGACCTGGGAAACTATAGGCCTGTTAGTTTGACCTCAGTGCCAGGGAAGCTCATGCAGCAGATTATTTTGAGTGTCATCGCGCGGTACTTGCAAGGCAATCAGGTGATCAGGCCCAGTCAGCATAGGTTTATGAAAGACAGGTCCTGCTTGACGAACCTGATCTCCTTCTATGACAAAGTGACGCGCTTAGTGGATGAGGAAAAGGCTGTGGATGTGGTCTACCTTGACTTGAGTAAGGCTTTTGACACCGTTTCCCACAGCATTCTCCTCGAGAAACTGGCTACTCTTGGCTTGGACTGGCGTACACTTTGTTGAGTTAGAAGCTGCCTGGGTAGCCGGGCCCAAAGAGTCGTGGTGAATGGAGTTAAATCCAGTTGGAGGCCGGTCACTAGTGGAGTCCCCCAGGGCTCAGTACTGGGGCCAGTTCTCTTTAATATCTTCATCGATGATCTGGATGAGGGGATCGAGTGCACCCTCAGTAAGTTTGCAGACGACACCAAGTTCGGTGCGTGTATCGATCTGCTCGAGGGTAGGAAGGCTCTGCAGGAGGATCTGGATAGGCTGGACCGATGGGCTGAGGCCAACTGTATGAAGTTCAACAAAGCCAAGTGCCGGGTCCTGCACCTGGGGCACAACAACCCCAAGCAGCGCTACAGGCTGGGAGAGGAGTGGTTAGAAAGCTGCCTGGCTGAGAAGGGCCTGGGAGTATTGGTTGATAGTCGGCTGAATATGAGCCAGCAGTGCGCTCAGGTGGCCAAGAAGGCCAACAGCATCCTGACTTCTATAAGAAGCAGTGTGGCTAGCAGGACTAGGGAAGTGATTGTCCCCCTGTACTCGGCTCTGGTGAGGCCGCACCTCAAGTACTGTGTTCAGTTTTGAGCCCCTTGCTACAAGAAGGACGTGGAGGTGCTCGAGCGAGTCCAGAGAAGGGCAGCGAAGCTGGTGAGGGGTCTGGAGAACAAGTCTTACAAGGAGCAGCTGAGGGAGCTGGGATTGTTCAGCCTGGAGAAGAGGAGGCTCAGGGGCGACCTTATCGCACTCTACAGGAACCTTAAAGGAGGCTGTAGCAAGGTGGGGGTTGGTCTATTCTCCCACGTGCCTGGTGACAGGCACCAGGGGAGGTTTAGGTTTGATATTATATTAGGTTGGATATTAGGAAGAACTTCTTTACTGAAAAGGTTGTTAGGCATTGGAATGGGCTGCCCAGGGAAGTGGTTGAGTCACTGTCCCTGGAGGTTTTTAAAAGACGTTTAGATGTAGAGCTTAGCTGTGAGAAACTAAGTTGCGTTTTTGCAGTAGAGAATTACTTTTCTGTATTCCAAGGTAGTTGCATAGTCATGATAAGGAGAAATGCTAAGTAGGTAAGTGGACAGTAGAAGGCCTCACTGTTCCAAAATAAGGTGGAAGCTTGAGAAAAACAGGATGAGCAGTGTGAGAACAGTAAAACAAAGATCACACGTTCTCAAAACATAAGAAAGGGGAAAAGAAAGGGAAAAAGGAGAAATTAAAGGGTTGAAAAAAAAAAAAAAGAAAGAAAAATTGTACATATATGGTATAGAGGACCGCCGAGTAGCTTGTGAACCTGTAGTACTCAGCCAATGAAGAAACGGGAGGTGATCAGGCGTCGGGTAATAGGGAATAAAAGGTTATATTTGTTTACTAAAATGCACTCCTAATTGACAAGACGCCCGCCATTGCAATCACGAATAAAATAGCTTCACAGAAGATCCTGTCTGAAGAAAATTATTTGAGATGTTTCTCACAATCTGGGGGCTCGTCCGGGATCTTGTCGCCTGCCGAAGATTTCTTGCCACCACAGACAGGAAGGTGCACTCCACTGATTTTAGCAGTCCCGTCAGGGGTGGTGGGTCGTCTCGGTATGGCCGGCAAAGGACCAAGACTGTTAATCTGAAGACAGGCTCTGCAAAGCTCTGGGGGGAAGGGAGGCCAGCAATAACATACACAGACAGCCCAGATATAGTTCAGCCCAGACCGGGAACAGGCACAGGGATTACTGCTGGTAACCTGGACCGGGAAGCCGTGCACGGACCGAGGTAAGGGAAGCTTTACCGTGTCTTGCCTCGGGTTGGGTTCGGGGAGACTCTTATGTGGAGTGTGAATGAGACGCACTTATAGTGCAAGGCGAGTGTGGAGTCCCGATCCGCGAGGTTTTGTAGTCCTGCGAGGGGACGAACAAAGTCCCCTCGGCTGGAGAGAGACGAAGCGAAAGAGAGACAAGCGAAAGAGAGTCTCGGGGGTTTGGGCCCTTAGGTGTACGGTACCCTGAGCATGGTGAAGTGAGGTGCTCGGCAGTACACCCCACCTCTGTCCTAATCCTAGGTGAAGGTGTGTGGTACCCTGTGGGTGGTAAAGTCCACAGCATCACGTCAGGAAGGGATGGGGATTAAGGGTTCCAAGAGTCAGCAGGGTGGGGGTGGAGACCCCGGGATTGTGCCTAAAGATAGTCCTTTGGGGAGAATGGTAAGGAATTGGGAGAATAATCCAAAAACTAGGGAAAAAGATTAAAGAACAATGGTTAAATATTGTGTAGTTGTCTGGCCTAAAAAACCAGTAAGATGAACTTCAGTATTTTGGCCAAAATACGGGTCTGATGAAAATTCAGACTTTAAATTTATATGTGAACAATAAGACTCCTTTTTCAGAGGAGGAATCAAGTTATGTCCCTCTAATCCTAATATTGCCCCGGAGGCAGCAGCAGCTGCTCCAGGAGGGGAGACAGGGACTGCCATTGACACTGTCCCCCCCTTACCAGCAGAGAGGTTAGGAGTTTTAAGACGGAAATGAAGTCTTTAATTGAGGACCTAGCAGAATAATTAAATCCGTTTCTAAGGCCTAATTTGTATTCCTTGGGTGGGTGGGGGGGTGTGGAATGTCAATCTTGAGTACGTTATTCACTGGAGAAGAATGTTTAGGAGGGGATGGATTCGGCAGGCAGCTATGCAAGAATGGGAAAGAACTAACACCCCCTCCGGGACCAAGAGTAATTCCAATAGAGCAGAAATATCTGTTTATCTGTTTTAAGCAGCCTTATTCAGCCCTAAGAACACCATCCGCAAGAGCTTCTTCCAGAAGCATGAGGAGCAGACAAGCAGAGAAAATGAATTGCTGCGGCCTCACAGATTGTCCATGGCTTCTTCAGCTGTTCCTGGCATGGCCAAAGTGGCTGCAGGACCAACAGCAGGACCACCTACCATCCCAAGAAAGGCTGATCATGGCATGACTGTGACAAACCGCAAGTTAGAGTCTTCCATTGGCACTGACAGAAACATGGGGAAACCAAGTGGGCTCTCCATAGAGAACCAGTGCCCGCAGAGCCTGAGGGTGCCCAAGCCACCCAAGATGGAGGTTCAGGATTAAAAGAAAGGAAACAACACTGAAGGGCAAAACTCTGGGGACAGCTCCTCCAGCCAGCCACCACAAATGGACTGCATTGTGCATGAGAGCATTCTCCACCTGGATGGAGGGCTACCTGACAGGAAAGGATTGTTATTGTGGCCTCCTGCACAGCCTAGGGCAGAACCAGCCCTATTGAGCCCTGAGAACACCATCCACAAGAGCTTCTTTCATAAGGATGAGGAGCAGACAAGAAGAGAAAAGGAATTCCTGCGGCCTCACAGATTGTCCAAGTCCTATTCAGCTGTTCCTGGCATGGCCAAAATGGCTGCAGGACCAACAGCAAGACCACCTACAATCCGGAGGAATGCTGGTCATGGCATGACTGTGAAAAAACACAAATTAGAGTCTTCCACTGACGCCGACAGAAGCACGGGGAAACCATGTGGGCTCTCCATACAGAACCGGTGCCCAAAGGGCTTGAGAGCACCCAAAATATCTAAGATGGAGATTCAGGATTACATGGAAGGAAAGAGGAATCAAGGGCCACACTCTAGGATCAGCTCCTCCAGCCAGCCACCACAAATGGACTGCATTGTCCGTGAGAGCATTCTCCACCCTGATGGAGGGCTGCCTCAGAGGAAGGGGGAGTTCCTGCGGCCTTTTGGGTTGCCCATGCTCCCTTCAGCATTTCCCAGCTTGGCCAACAGGGAAAAAGGACTATCTTTGCCCCAGACAAATAGAAGAGATGGCAGGTCTGCACCTGGCAGGCACACAGACTGTGCTCTTCGAGACAAGGAATGCACAGGGAAACTGGGCGGGCTCCCCATGAAACAGCAGCAACCCAGGACTGACATTCAGGGCTCCACGGAATGCAATAACAGTGATCCATCAGCAAGGTGGATAACTGTTCACGAGAGGTTACTTGACCCACAAGAGGGACGATGTCAGTGGAAGGAGGTGTCCAAAGGGCGACATCCACGGGACGACCTGTCCCAGCCTCCTCTTGAACTGTCCACGGCCCTTCCAGTGCTTCCCAGCCCAGCCAACGGAATTATGCATAAAGAGCAGGGCTGCCAAACTGACTATGTTATCATCCTGGATCCGTTTGTGACTGATGCCAGGAATGGGAAAGAGCCCGACACTGCAGCGCCTCTCAGGATCAAGAAGCTGCAGCTGAAGGAAGAGCGCCGCAGCAAGCTCAGTGAGCACATAACAAAGAAGTGCCAGGAAGTACAGCTGCAACGCTTCACTGGGCCAGTGCAGAGGTCCACTGAAATGAAGCATCGAGCGCTGCCCAAAAAACCCTGTGCTGGGGCTGGCACTTTACCACCACGAAGTCCCTGTGTCTGCTTCATCAAGCCCAGGCCCCTCCTCCATCCGGACCAGGTCAAGCAGAAGAAGCTTGGGGCATCCATCTCCTGCCCAGAGGCCTCGAGGACACCACGCTCGTGCCCCGCGCCTGTCTTTTTCCACAGCCCTAAGGCCACGTTTATGCCTGAGGAGCAGCGCGAGGCCCTGGAGCTGCACATCCGTGCCAAGAAGCTGCAGATCCTTGAGAAACGTCTGGGCATGAAGCATCCATCCCAGTCAGCTGTGCCCCAGGAGGAGGGTGGCAGGGCAGCCCTAAGGACCAGCGCCCTGCCCAGCAAGCTCTGCAAAGCTACAAAGACATCGAGCACCTCCCGGAACCAGGGATCCCACCAGCCAGACTCTGCTGAGGCGGTGCACAAGAGCAAGTGGCAGAACCTGCGCGCACTCTACTCTGCCCTGCAGGGCAAGGCCCACGGTCACAAGAAGCAATTGTGGAAAGGTGTGACAGAGGACCAGGGGCCAGGAAGCTCACTCCTCTGGTCCAAATAAATCCTCTTCCTAGCCCCATGGTGGGAATCGTGCCCTGTTTGTGAAGCGCCGGCAGACTCACGGTGGGCTGTGCCTGTGGGCTGGAGGGGGGATGGCAGGGAAGGGGTGTCCCAGGGCAGGGGGCTTGCCCATTAGTCCACTGTGAATTCACCCATTCCTCTCTTAATTCAGGGGTATTCTAACTGACACCTTGTCAAACTCCTAACTTGCAATTCCCAACTGGTAGCTCACAACTCATGACTTGTTTCATGCATCCATGCACAAAATAGTTGTCTACCCAAGGGTGAGAGAGCACTTCTTTCCTCCTCTGTCACACTGCACTGGGAACCCCCTGTGCCACCGTGGGAAGCAGCAAAGCTTCAGCAGTCCAGCTGCCGTTGGGTTCACTTCTAAAGAGTTTGGGGGAAGCTCCATAAGAAGAATAACATGCCAGAGAGAGAGCAAGAAACAATTCTAGAAGGTAATAGGGCATGTAACAGTCATCAAACAGTTGACATGTGCAGCTAGGACCTCAGAATAGCTTCTTAGCATCAAAAGTGCAGCCCCACATGTTAGCCAATGCCCGTGTGTGTAGGGTTCACTTCTCATGCCCTACTCAAATTGATCCTCTAAAGCAGCGGATGCTACATGCACTGAGGCTGATGAATAGTCAGGAGATACCCGGCTCGATCGCAGTTCTCCTGATCCTCCTGACAGTGATGATTCAGATGATCTGGGCAAAGGCAATGCAATGGAGCTGGCTGCTCCCGTGAAAGGGATTGAGCAAACCCAGATGCACCCCGTTCAGACCCCCGCGAGAGGCTTGGCCTCCTTGGAGTTAACTCATCTCCAGCTATAACTGACGGACCGTGTGTGGGAAAAAGGGGCACATCAGGATACCCTTGTGAGAAGCAATCTGTAGAAAATAAGACAGGCTCAGGTGAGGATCTCACTGAACTAGCTTTTTTATTTGTGATTGCGGTGCCAGGCGTCCTGCAAGCAGGAGCGCGCAGCACAGGTGTATCATAACCTTATATCCCCTATTACCCAATGCTTGATTCCTCCCCTGTTTCCTCACTGGCCGAGTACTACACGTTCAGGACGTACTCGACGCTTGTTACTATACCATGTATGTACAATTTTATTTGACCAATCTTTAATTTCTCCTTTTCCCTCTTTTTTTCTTCCCTCGTGACTGGAGGGGCTCGTGACTTTTTGTTTTTGCTGAATCTGCAATTGCTTGTTTTGTTTTTCTTAGCCATCCTCCTTGTTTTGGGAGAGTGGGACCTTCCAATATCCCTTTATCTGCTTAGCATACTCCCTACTGTTATGCCACTGTTATGCCTCCACGATCGCTTTTAAATATGCAAAGGCCCCAAACCTGCAGCTCACACAGCAGGGCAGGAATTGGGGCCTCAGTGCATGTGGAGCTGCAAGGGAGCCAGAATGCTGCCCAAGGCAGGGGCACTGCCTGCAGGTGCAGATGGCAACTGAACCTGCCCAGACTGATTCAGGATCACAAGGCAGGAAACGGAGCTGAAATGATGTGCACAGGGGGCTGCTCCTCCAGCCAGCCGCCAGCGCTGGGCAGCATAGTGCATGAGAGCCACCAGATGGGGTATGTCCCACCATCCAGCCAGCAGCAACAGGGATGATCGTTCATGAGAGTCTTCTTGACCAGACAAGGGGAGATGTCCGTGGAAGGACCTGTCCCAGCAGACTCTTGGATTGTCCACGGCCCTCCCTGTGCTTCCCAGCGCAGCCAACACAGTACTGCAAAAAGACCAGGGCTGCAGAACTGACTTTGTCAGTTTGGTTTGGTTTTTTGCTCCTCTGTGGCCTCTTTTGTGTTTGTTTTTCTTTATTTTTTCCCTTCTTATGACTAGAGGGACTCTTCTGCCTTGACTAGACACTGGGAACCTCCACTGTCCCCCTACCTTCTTAACATACTCGGCACTGTTATACCACCATTATGCCTGCACAATCACTTTTGAATATGCAAGGTTAGTGGCATTTTCCCCTGCAAGACCACAACTTTCATGCCCACAAAAGGGCACGTGGCGACCCACAGATTACACAGGCCTGAATGCTGCCACTGCACTGGTTACTTTGTCTATTCCCAGCTGAACTGATAAAGTCTCTTTTTCTAATGAACGGGCCTTTCCACGGATGGACACAGTAGACATGTAGGATGTGTTTTTTATGATTCCAACACTGGAGACAGACAGGGAGGGATCTGCTTGTACCTGGCAGGGACTACAATATGCATTTACGTGCTTGCCGCAGGATTTTACGCATAGTCCTGCCATTGCTCCTGCTACACTGGCTAGAGAGCTAGAAACACGAAAATTCTTTCAAGACATTACTGTGGTTCATAATAAAACATAATCAGTTTTGCCAAAATATGGAGCTTCCATTTCCAGGAACTAGAAGCGTACTTGTTTCTACATACCCACAGCAAATGAGCAGAAAGCTGGTAAAGTAACTCAGCTCTTCAACAGATACAGGCAGGTGCAACAGAAGGAAATCAAGAGGATTTCTGCTCTTGTTTCCATGGCCCTACAAGTGGCAGGAAGATGTGATCATTGGGCAGCAACCCCCACCAACCTGAACTCATGGGCAGGAAACAGGGCAAGGGGCGCTTTAAATTATTTTACTGGCTTTCAAGAAGACAGGCCACCTTAGCTAGGCAAATTCAAAGGCCAACACCCATCTGGGTGAAGAACAGAAACACAGACACAAATGCAAACAGTAGTGACCCTCTGGTCAACCTCCCAAGAAACTTGCACAGATTCACCAGAGCACTCTTGCCACGGTTAGGACTAACGGCATGAGAAAAGACAACGGCAAACCTATGCAGGGAAATAGAAGGTATCACAAATGCTCCAGTATAGTGCAGAGAAACTTCACAAACAGAGGTCACGTCAAGATTTCAAATAGCAATACAACACACAGTGGTATTAGACCACGTGTCAGGTGCCAAAGGAGCTCTTGTTGACCTTGTGAAAAGCAGTGGTTGCCATTATGTAGACCAAGACAAAAGTAAAAACAGATGTAAAAAAAAAGAGAAGCACCCTCAAGGGAAACACGTTCTTACTCTTGGGGGGGACCAGGCACTGGCAGATGCTTTGAAAATGTTCTCAATGTATTGCTCAAATACGTATGCAGAGGGCTGATGACTGTAGCTGTAACCTGCATGTCTACTCAACTAATCACTGTCGGTGCGATGATTATGTGCATTAAATGGTAGCAAGCCATCACTCAGCAAGAGGGAAAGCTGATGAAAATGGCCAAGAGAGAAAGAGCAGAGTGAAAGAGAACTTTAAAAAGGAGAAGAGCAACTCTTTAGTGTACAAAGCCAGACTGCAGAGTGAGGAAAATCTGCAGTTTTGCCTGGAGTGCAGGCTTTGGAAAGGAAGCAGCAAGAAGGGGCTGCCTGAGTGCGTGGGTCGGTCCCGCCAGGCCTGCGGAGACAGCATTATTGCCCCATGACACCGGCCCTTAATAAAGCCCTTCGTTAACTGCTCATTATAGCAAAAGTCAAGCAGTTGTGCTGAGAATTCTGCCATCAAGTGGGACCAGAAGTAATAAAGAGCTCCTTCCCAGCTTAGAGGAGGCTGAGAGGAGGCCTCATGGTGGCCTGCAGCCTCCTCACAAGGGGAGCAGAGGGGCAGGCGCTGAGCTGCCAGAGGACAGCAACAGGACCGAGGGAAGGGCACGGAGCTGCGACAGGGGAGGGTGAGGCTGGGTGGTTGGGACCAGTTCTTCACTGAGAGGGTGGTCACAGAATCACAGAATGGCTGAGGTTGGAAGGGACCTCTGAAGATCATCTAGTCCAAACCCCCTGCCGAGCAGGATCACCCAGAGCACACTGTGCAGGATGGCATCCAGGCACATTTCTTAGAATATCTCCAGAGAAGGAGACTCCACAACCTCTCTGGGCAACCTGTTCAAATGCTCGGTCACCCTCACAGTAAAGAAATGCCCTCTCATATTCAGCCAGGACCTCCTGTGCCTCAGTTTGTGTCCGTTACCCCTCGTCCTGGGTTTAAACAGCGGCCTCCTGTACTGGACGAGACAGGAACAGCCCTCTTCAGCCCTGAGAAGACCAACCGCCACAGCTTCTTTCGGAAGGATGAGGGGCAGGCAGGCAGAGAAAAGGAATTGCTGCGGCCTCATGGATTGTCCATGGCCTCTTCAGCTGTTCCTGGCATGGCCAAAGTGGCTGCAGGACCAACAGAAGGACCATCTACAATCCGGAGAAACGCTGATCATGGCAAGTCTGTGAGCAACCACAAGTTACAGTCTTCCATTGGCACGGATAAAAGCCTGGGGAAACCAATAGGACTCTCCACACAGAACCAGTGCCCGCAGGGTATGAGAGTGCCCAAGCCACCCATGATGGAAATTCAGGATTACAAAAAAGGAAAGAGTCCTTTTTTGTCCAAAAATGTCCAAAATGTCCGAAAATCCCTGTGCTGGGTCTGCCCCCCTACCAGCACGAAGTCCCTGTGTCCGCTTCCTCAAGCCCAAATCCCTCCTCCATCCAGACCAGGTCAAGCAGAAGGAGCTTGGGGCATCCATCACCTGCCCAGTGGCCTCCAGGACACCACGCTCCCTCCCAGTTCCCATCTACTTTCACAGCACCGAGACCAGGTTCATGTCTGAGGAGCAGCACGAGGCCCTGGAGCTGCACATCCACAGCAAGAGGCTGCAGCACAGTGGGGACCAGCTTGGCACAGAGCATCCATCACAGCGAGCACTGCCCCAGGAGGAGGGGACCACCAGCACGGAGAGGACAATAACATCAAACAGAGCTGGTACTGAGGCAGGCCCCAAAGGGCACAAGTGGTGGCCCTGGAGTAGAAAATGCCCCAGCAGTGCTGAGAACTCCCCAGGCTTGGGCTCATGCTCCGAGAGCACCCCCAGGAGCACACCACATGGCAGCTTCCCAGCAGGAAGGCCACACTGGTCGGCCATGACACCCCTGGGGTCTGAGAGCACCCCATTAATAATAACTCCGTTATTACAGCCTAACAATTTACTATTCGAATGCCCAATTTAATTATCAAATCCTTTTTCCAAGGTAGTCCCTGCCTCGGGCACATACAATAATTGTCCAGTGATAATTCTATCCCTAGTCTCAGCTTAGTGTCCCCAAAAAGTAGCACTGTTATCCCAGTCCCTTCTATCCCCATCACATTCAGGGTTTCATTAGTTAATTTAAGCCCGGATACTTTACAGGCCAGTAATGACCTAGCTGCCTCGGTGTATTGGGTTCACATGGCAAGGTTCTGGTGGCGGAGGGGGCTGCAGTGGTAGCCCCTGTGAGAAGAATCTAGTAGCTTCCCCGTGGCAGATAAGGGCCAGTTTCAGCCGGCTCCAAAGGGGCCCACCGCTGCCCAGAGCCAAGCCATGAGCAATGCAGTTTAAATCTCTATGGGAGCACAACCAAGAAAAGGGAAAAAAAAAAAAAAAAAAAAAAAAAAAGATGCACAACAGCAGCTGGGAGAGTGAGGAGTGAGAAACCTCCCTGCAGACACCAAGCTCAGTACAGAGGAGGGGGACTGCAGTGCAGAGGTGCTCCAGGTGCCACAGAGAGGCCCCTGGTGGGGAAGGCAGACCCCCCGCAGCCCATGGTGTACCACTGCGGATCAGATCTCCATGCTGCAGCCCGTGGAGAGGAGCCCATGCAGGAGCAGGTGAATGGGGGGGTGGACCCCAGGGGGTCCCAAAACCAGACCAACCCACTCCTGAAGAATAGACCCCACAGCACAGACCCACACCTGGAGCACCAAAGAACCCCAAAGAACCCGTTTTTTTTTTTTTGCTGCCTGTGGAGAAACCCACACAGGACCAGCCCAGGAAGGTCGGCACCCCACAAGAGGGACCCCACACCGGGGCAGGGGGGAGAGTGACCGTGAAGGAGCAGTGAAAACAAAGCACCACGGCCTGACTGCAGCCCCCACTCCCAGCCCCCCCACGCCACTCAGGGCAGGGAAGAGGTGGAAGAGAGTGGATGGGGGAAGGTGCCCCCAGCTTGTTTCTCTGTTTCTCACCGCTCCAGTCTGTCAGCAATAGGTAATAAATTCTTACTAATCTTCCTATGCTAAGTCTGTTTTGCCCATGACCATAATTGCAGAGTGATCCCCACTGAGGCACGCTTGAGGAACCCTTGAGGTACACTTTTTCATTTATCAGGGAACTAGCTTTCTGAGAAGCCCTGACTCCCCTATTCTGAATTTATAACGGCAATGTCTCCTCCTTCTTCCACTGCGGATATTCCTATTTGTAGTGGCCGGCTTGGCCACACTTAAAACGTCTTCTCAAAGCCTGTCCCTGCTGGGATTTAGGCTGCAACATAGGTAGCTTTCCTTGTCTGCCCTTCCTTTATCTCTCTTCCTCTCCCTTCCATCCTGGGCCCAACTCCTCCCAAAAGTCCCTCTATCTCCAACCCTCTGCCTCACTACCCCGTACGCTGTGAATACCATTTGTTTTGCTCTCTGCTTTTCCTTCTCATCTCCCCTCCTGGCATACACCTTCATACTACCTACACTGTTCCCTCCATCCTCCCAACTTCTGGAGATTTTTTTTTTTTTTTTTTTTTTTTATCTGGCCAGGCTTTAATCGCAAAATGAACTTTAAAGAACTCTTGGGCTACCAGGTCCTCAGGATTCATCCCCGAGTACTTTCTCATTCTGACCCCGAGTCTCTTGTACTATTTCTATGTTGTGGGTTGTTATCATCTTAGTTGGATAATATAGTTGGATATATAGTATCAGGGGGCAATATTACTGACCCTGGGTGTGGAAATATTATCCATGAAGTAGGGAATACTCCATACTGTACCAAATATGGTAGCCACGGGAATGCTAATGTACATAATGCACACCTGATACAACATGAGAATCCTGTAACTGGATGGCCTGTCCCAAATGGCAAGGGGTGGTACTGGCTATGTGGCAATAAAGTGAGGAAGATGTTGCCCCTAGGATGGAAGGGAGCTTGCACCCTGGGTGCAGTAATTCCAAATGTAACTATTATTGAAGACCCACAAAGCTGAAGTCCCTTGAAACCACACGCAGAATTAAGTGGACTCCAGATAATCCTCTAGTAAGATTCTCTAGCATTTCACAGCTTTGCAAGGTGGTTTTTACCTTGGTTAGGGGTGAGTGAATTAGAAAAAGCTATTGTAAATATCTCAGCTATAATTGAAGAACTAGAAAATAAGTTTGATAAGTCTGCAAAAATAGTACTCTAGAATCAAATGGTATTAGATTTATTAGTAACCTCATCAGGAGGAGCATGCACTGTAATTATTACTAGTTGCTCTATATATGTAGATCAAATAGGACAAATCTGACTGATCTAAAAAAATATTTTGGAAAAAAAAAAAAAACACAACAAGATCCTACATAGAGTAGCTCAAGATGACAATTCCTGGGGATTTAGAAATATTTGGGAGAAACTAACTTTGTGGTTACCTAAATAGAATTGGCTCAAACAGCTATGAGTTGGTATTGTAATAATAATGGCATTGTACACCTACCATCCCCCGTGACATACGAAGAAGAGTATTGCACCTTAATGTTGGAAAAACTCAAGAGTGCGGTATGTGAAGAGGTGCAAAAACAACAATAGAAGTAAGAAAAGAAGAGGGGGGAATTGTGAGAAACTAAGTTGTGTTTTTGCAGTAGAGAACTAATTTTCTGTATTCCAAGGTAGTTATGTAGTCATAGTACGGAGAAATGTTAAGTAGGTAAGTGGACAGTAGAAGGCCTCACTGTTCCAAAATAAGGTGGAAGCTTGAGAAAAACAGGATGAGCAGTGTGAGAACAGTAAAACAAAGATCATACGTTCTCAAAACATAGGAAAGGGAAAAAAGGGAAAAAGGAGAAATTAAAGGGTTGAAAAAAAAAAAAGAAAATTGTACATATATGGTACAGAGGAGCGTTGAGTAGCTTGTGAACCTGTAGTACTCAGCCAATGAGGAAACAGGGGAGGTGATCAGGTGTTGGGTAATAGGGAATAAAAGGTTATGATTTGTTTACAAAAATGCACTCCTAATTGGCAGGACGCCCGCCATTGCAATCATGAATAAAATAGCTTCACAGAAGATCCTGTCTGAAGAAAATTATTTGATATTTTTCTCACAATACCAAGTTGGGAGAGAAGAGCTCTTGGTGGATACTATGCCAACAAGGGCCTCAATCTTCCATAGAATCATAGAATATCCCAAGTTAGAAGGGACCCACCTCGATCATCGAGTCCAACTCCTGGCTCCACAAAGGACCAAAAAACCAAACCCGATGTCTGAGAGCATTGTCTAAACACTGCATGAACTCTGACAGGCTCACTGCTGTGACCACATCCCTGGGGACCCTGTTCCAGTGCCCAACCATCCTCTTTGGTGAAGAACCTTTTCCTAACACCCAGCCTGACCCTCCCCTGTCACAGCTCCGTGCTGTTCCCTCAGGTCCTGTTGCTCACCCCACAGAGCAGAGATCAGCACCTTCCCCTCCGCTCCCCAGATGGAGTGGATGCTGTTGCTGGTCGGTACTGCTCCAGTACCCTGGCTGCCACAGGCTTGGCACAAGTGCCATGAGCACATGTACCTTGTGGCAGGGGCCAGGATGATGACAAAGTCAGTTCTGCAGCCCCGGTCTTTTTGCAGTACTGTGTTGGCTGCGCTGGGAAGCACAGGGAGGGCCGTGGACAATCCAAGAGTCTGCTGGGACAGGTCCTTCCACCGACATCGCCCCTTGTCTGGTCAAGAAGACTCTCATGAACGATCATCCCTGTTGCTGCTGGCTGGATGGTGGGACATACCCCATCTGGTGGCTCTCATGCACTATGCTGCCCAGCGCTGGCGGCTGGCTGGAGGAGCAGCCCCCTGTGCACATCATTTCAGCTCCGTTTCCTGCCTTGTGATCCTGAATCAGTCTGGGCAGGTTCAGTTGCCATCTGCACCTGCAGGCAGTGCCCCTGCCTTGGGCAGCATTCTGGCTCCCTTGCAGCTCCACATGCACTGAGGCCCCAATTCCTGCCCTGCTGTGTGAGCTGCAGGTTTGGGGCCTTTGCATATTTAAAAGCGATCGTGGAGGCATAACAGTGGCATAACAGTAGGGAGTATGCTAAGCAGATAAAGGGATATTGGAAGGTCCCACTCTCCCAAAACAAGGAGGATGGCTAAGAAAAACAACACAAGCAATTGCAGATTCAGCAAAAACAAAAAGTCACGAGCCCCTCCAGTCACGAGGGAAGAAAAAAGGAGGGAAAAGGAGAAATTAAAGGTTGGTCAAATAAAGTTGTACATATATGGTATAGTAACAAGCGTCGAGTAGGTTCTGAACCTGTAGTACTCAGCCAGTGAGGAAACGGGAGGAATCAAGAATCGGGTAGTAGGGGATATAAGGTTATGACACACGTCTGCTTCGTGCTCCTGCTTGCAGGACACCCAGCACTGCAATCTAAAAAAAAAGCTAGTTCAGTGAGATCCTCACCTGAGCCTGTCTTATTTTCTACAGATTGCTTCTCACAAGGGTATCCTGGTGTGCCCCTTTTTCCCACAAACAGTCTGTCACTTATAGCTGGAGATGACTTAACTCCAAGGTCAAGCCTCTCGCGGGAGTCTGAGGGGGTGCATCTGGGTTTGCTCAATCCCTTTCACGGGAGCAGCCAGCTCCATGGCATTGCCTTTGCCCAGATCATCTGAATCATCACTGTCAGGAGGATCAGGAGAACTGCGACCGAGCCGGGTATCTCCTGACTATTCATCAGCCTCTGCGTATGTAGATCTCTCACCATCAGGTAGGCAACTATTTTCTCGATGGATGCACGAAACAAGTCATGAGTTGTGAGCTACCAGTTGGGAATTGCAAGTTAGGAGTTTGACAAGGTGTCAGTTAGAATACCCCTGAATTAAGAGAGGAATGGGTGAATTCACAGTGGACTAATGGGCAAGCCCCCTGCCCTGGGACACCCCTTCCCTGCCATCCCCCCTCCAGCCCACAGGCACAGCCCACCGTTAGTCTGCCGGCGCTTCACAAACAGGGCACGATTCCCACCATGGGGCTAGGAAGAGGATTTATTTGGACCAGAGGAGTGAGCTTCCTGGCCCCTGGTCCTCTGTCACACCTTTCCACAATTGCTACTTGTGACCGTGGGCCTTGCCCTGCAGGGCAGAGTAGAGTGCGCGCAGGTTCTGCCACTTGCTCTTGTGCACCGCCTCAGCAGAGTCTGGCTGGTGGGATCCCTGGTTCCGGGAGGTGCTCGATGTCTTTGTAGCTTTGCAGAGCTTGCTGGGCAGGGCGCTGGTCCTTAGGGCTGCCCTGCCACCCTCCTCCTGGGGCACAGCTGACTGGGATGGATGCTTCGTGCCCAGGACGTTTCTCAAGGATCTGCAGCTTCTTGGCACGGATGTGCAGCTCCAGGGCCTCGCGCTGCTCCTCAGGCATAAACGTGGCCTTAGGGCTGTGGGCACCTTCCCCCATCCACTCTCTTCCACCTCTTCCCTGCCCTGAGTGGCGTGGGGGGGCTGGGAGTGGGGGCTGCAGTCAGGCCGTGGTGCTTTGTTTTCACTGCTCCTTCACGGTCACTCTCCCCCCTGCTCTGGTGTGGGGTCCCTCTTGTGGGGTGCCGACCTTCCTGGGCTGGTCCTGTGTGGGTTTCTCCACAGGCAGCAAAAAAAAAAAAACGGGTTCTTTGGGGTTCTTTGGTGCTCCAGGTGTGGGTCTGTGCTGTGGGGTCTATTCTTCAGGAGTGGGTTGGTCAGGAGTTGGTTAGAGTGGCCGGTCACTAGTGGTGTCCCCCAGGGCTCAGTCCTAGGGCCAGTTCTCTTTAATATCTTTATCGATGATCTGGATGAGGGGATCGAGTGCACCCTCAGTAAGTTTGCAGACGACACCAAGTTCGGTGCATGTATCGATCTGCTCGAGGGTAGGAAGGCTCTGCAGGAGGATCTGGATAGGCTGGACCGATGGGCTGAGGCCAACTGTATGAAGTTCAGCAAAGCCAAGTGCCGGGTCCTGCACCTGGGGCACAACAACCCCAAGCAGCACTACAGGCTGGGAGAGGAGTGGTTAGAAAGCTGCCTGGCTGAGAAGGGCCTGGGAGTATTGGTTGATTCCTGAGGAGCAATGGCAGTGTTCAAGGCTGGATAATCTCCCGAGAGTCGCCACTTGCCATTTGGAGTCTTTACTGACGCTAGAGGAGAACTGCAGGGGCGATGAGACTTGACAGTGCTTCCCCATTCTTCCAGCTCTTTTACCAGTTTGCTAAAAGGAGGGGTTGTGGTTTAACCCAGTGGACAGCTAAGCACCACGCAGCCGTTTGCTCACTCCTCAACAGTGGGACTGGGGAGAGAACCAGAAAAAAGGTAAAACTCATGGGTTGAGATAATGACAATTTAATAGCAAAAGAAAACGAAGGGATGATAATAGTAGTAAAAATGGAATATACAAAATCACTGATGCACAACGCAATTGCTTACCACCTGCTGACCAATGCCCAGCTTGTCCCCAGACAGTGGCGGCACACCCTGGCCAACTCCCCCAAGTTTTATTGTTCAGCATGACGCAATATGGTATGAGACATCCCTTTGGCCAGCTGGGGTCAGCTGTCCTGGTTCTGTCCCCTCCCAGCTCCTTGTGCACCCCCGGTCTCCTCGATGGCAGGGCAGCGTGAGGGGCTGAAACGTCCTTGGCTCCATGTAAGCACTGCTATGCAATAATTAAAATATTGGTCTGTGATCAGCATTATTCTCTTCCTAAACCCAGAAACAGTACCATACCAGGTACTAGGAAGAAAACCCGATCTCAGCTGAAACCAGGAAGGGATGGATGGCATCAGAAGGGAACCTGTAGTGTGGCATATTAACCAGCTTGGGGTCGGGGACAGGAGCAGCTGTCAGACACAGCTGGAGCTGGGAAGTGGGCTCAGACCCTGGCCCCAAGCGAGGAGCCTGGGGAAGCCATCCTGGTCCCCCACCTCCCCACAGGATGCAGCACAGGGGCACCGGCCTGCTTCAACGTGGGCTGGGGGCTGTGACCTCACAGAGGCGTTGCCATGTGCTGTCTGTGACCTCATGGCCGTGTCCCTATAAAGCACTGGGCACCACCCCACGTCTGCCAGTGCGGTCGTACCTGGACAGCAGCTTTTTCCTCATCCCCGGCCTCCTGCTTCTGATGGCTGGGATCTCCCTGCTCTCCAGGGGTCGAGACCGACAGGTACAGGGGGCTGGAGGGTGGGGGAATTTGGGGCTGGGAGACTTGGGGCTTTGGGACTGGGGGGCCAGGAGGTGTTGGAAGGGGTCCCGTGGGTCCCTCCCCAGGTTGGTCACTGTGCCATGCTTCTGTGCCCACAGGGTGACGGCCGACTCCGGCGAAGTTGTGGACGGCGGCAGCGGCAACCACCGGTACCGAAGCCAGGTGAGTCCCCTGTGGGTCAGTCTCAGCACCGAGCAGCCCATCCCTATGGGGCTGCGGTGACCCTGGCGCCTCTCCCCACTGCAGCTCAGACTCCCTCCCTGTTTTACAGACAGCAAGAGGCCTTACCAGTCAATTACTGTGGACCACATCGTACATGAGTCCATCATTCGCCCAGACGGGGGGCTGCCTCACAGAGGGGTGCAGCTCACTCGCCCTCTCAAATTGCCCATGGCCCCCCCAGCTGTTCCTGATATGGCTAAAGTGGCTGCAGGACAAGCAGCAGGACGAGCTGCAATGCCAAGGAAAGATGATCGTGGCATCTCTGGAAGAGAAGACAAATCGCTCTCTTCTGTCAACACCAGCAAAAGTGTGGAAAAAGCAAGTGATTCCTCCAGAAAGAACAAGCAACCACATGGCCTGACAGCCCTCAAACGTTCAATAACCGAGACTCAGGATTGTAGGGCAGGAGACAGGGATAAAGAGTTGCACTCTGAGGTGAGCTCCTCCAGCCAGCCACCACAAACGGACTGCATTGTCCGTGAGAGCATTCTCCGCCCAGATGGAGGGCTGCCTGACATGAGCGGATTGTTACTGCGGCCTCCTGTACTGCCCAGGGCAGAAGCAGCCTTATTCAGCCCTAAGAACACCATCCGCAAGAGCTTCTTCCAGAAGCATGAGGAGCAGACAAGCAGAGAAAATGAATTGCTGCGGCCTCACAGATTGTCCATGGCCTCTTCAGCTGTTCCTGGCATGGCCAAAGTGGCTGCAGGACCAACAGCAGGACCACCTACCATCCCAAGAAAGGCTGATCATGGCATGACTGTGAGAGACCACAAATTACAGTCTTCCATTGGCACCGACAGAAGCATGGAGAAAGCAGTAAAACGCTCCATAGAGAACCAGTGCTCGCATGGCCTGAGAGCACCCAAAACATCCAAGATGGAGATTCAAGATTACAAGGAAGGAAAGAGGAATCAAGGGCCACACTCTGGGATCAGCTCCTCCAGCCAGCCACCACAAACGGACTGCATTGTCCGGGAGAGCATTCTCCGCCCTGAGGGAGGGCTGCCTCAGAGGAAGGGGGAGTTCCTGCGGCCTTTTGGGTTGCCCATGCTCCCTTCAGCATTTCCCAGCTTGGCCAACAGGGAAAAAGGACTATCTTTGCCCCAGACAAATAGAAGAGATGGCAGGTCTGCACCTGGCAGGCACACAGACTGTGCTCTTCGAGACAAGGAATGCACAGGGAAACTGGGCGGGCTCCCCATGAAACAGCAGCAACCCAGGACTGACATTCGGGGCTCCACGGAATGCAATAACAGTGATCCATCAGCAAGGTGGATGACTGTTCACGAGAGGTTACTTGACCCACAAGAGGGACGATGTCAGTGGAAGGAGGTGTCCAAAGGGCGACATCCACGGGACGACCTGTCCCAGCCTCCTCTTGAACTGTCCACGGCCCTTCCAGTGCTTCCCAGCCCAGCCAACGGAATTATGCATAAAGAGCAGGGCTGCCAAACTGACTATGTTATCATCCTGGATCCGTTTGTGACTGATGCCAGGAATGGGAAAGAGCCCGACACTGCAGCGCCTCTCAGGGTCAAGAAGCTGCAGCTGAAGGAAGAGTGGCGCAGCAAGCTCAGTGAGCACATAACAAAGAAGTGCCAGGAAGTACAGCTGCAACGCTTCACTGGGCCAATGCAGAGGTCCACTGAAATGAAGCATCGAGCGCTGCCCAAAAAACCCTGTGCTGGGGCTGGCACTTTACCACCACGAAGTCCCTGTGTCTGCTTCATCAAGCCCAGGCCCCTCCTCCATCCGGACCAGGTCAAGCAGAAGAAGCTTGGGGCATCCATCTCCTGCCCAGCGGCCTCGAGGACACCACGCTCCCGCCCCGCGCCTGTCTTTTTCCACAGCCCTAAGGCCACGTTTATGCCTGAGGAGCAGCGCGAGGCCCTGGAGCTGCACATCCGTGCCAAGAAGCTGCAGATCCTTGAGAAACGTCTGGGCACAGACGCTGGGCACAGACATCCATCCCTGTCAGCTGTGCCCCAGGAGGAGGGTGGCAGGGCAGCCCTAAGGACCAGCGCCCTGCCCAGCAAGCTCTGCAAAGCTACAAAGACATCGAGCACCTCCCGGAACCAGGGATCCCACCAGCCAGACTCTGCTGAGGCGGTGCACAAGAGCAAGTGGCAGAACCTGCGCGCACTCTACTCTGCCCTGCAGGGCAAGGCCCACGGTCACAAGTAGCAATTGTGGAAAGGTGTGACAGAGGACCAGGGGCCAGGAAGCTCACTCCTCTGGTCCAAATAAATCCTCTTCCTAGCCCCATGGTGGGAATCGTGCCCTGTTTGTGAAGCGCCGGCAGACTAACGGTGGGCTGTGCCTGTGGGCTGGAGGGGGGATGGCAGGGAAGGGGTGTCCCAGGGCAGGGGGCTTGCCCATTAGTCCACTGTAAATTCACCCATTCCTCTCTTAATTCAGGGGTATTCTAACTGACACCTTGTCAAACTCCTAACTTGCAATTCCCAACTGGTAGCTCACAACTCATGACTTGTTTCGTGCATCCATCGAGAAAATAGTTGCCTACCTGATGGTGAGAGATCTACATACGCAGAGGCTGATGAATAGTCAGGAGATACCCGGCTCGGTCGCGGTTCTCCTGATCCTCCTGACAGTGATGATTCAGATGATCTGGGCAAAGGCAATGCCATGGAGCTGGCTGCTCCCGTGAAAGGGATTGAGCAAACCCAGATGCACCCCCTCAGACTCCCGCGAGAGGCTTGACCTTGGAGTTAAGTCATCTCCAGCTATAAGTGACAGACTGTGTGTGGGAAAAAGGGGCACACCAGGATACCCTTGTGAGAAGCAATCTGTAGAAAATAAGACAGGCTCAGGTGAGGATCTCACTGAACTAGCTTTTTTTTTAGATTGCAGTGCTGGGTGTCCTGCAAGCAGGAGCACGAAGCAGACGTGCGTCATAACCTTATATCCCCTACTACCCGATTCTTGATTCCTCCCGTTTCCTCACTGGCCAAGTACTACAGGTTCAGAACCTACTCGACGCTTGTTACTATACCATAAATGTACAACTTTATTTGACCAACCTTTAATTTCTCCTTTTCCCTCCTTTTTTCTTCTCTTGTGACTGGAGGGGCTCGTGACTTTTTGTTTTTGCTGAATCTGCAATTGCTTTTGTTGTTTTTCTTAGCCATCCTCCTTGTTTTGGGAGAGTGGGACCTTCCAATATCCCTTTATCTGCTTAGCATACTCCCTACTGTTATGCCACTGTTATGCCTCCACGATCGCTTTTAAATATGCAATGGCCCCAAACCTGCAGCTCACACAGCAGGGCAGGAATTGGGGCCTCAGTGCATGTGGAGCTGCAAGGGAGCCAGAATGCTGCCCAAGGCAGGGGCACTGCCTGCAGGTGCAGATGGCAACTGAACCTGCCCAGACTGATTCAGGATCACAAGGCAGGAAACGGAGCTGAAATGATGTGCACAGGGGGCTGCTCCTCCAGCCAGCCGCCAGCGCTGGGCAGCATAGTGCATGAGAGCCACCAGATGGGGTATGTCCCACCATCCAGCCAGCAGCAACAGGGATGATCGTTCATGAGAGTCTTCTTGACCAGACAAGGGGCGATGTCGGTGGAAGGACCTGTCCCAGCAGACTCTTGGATTGTCCACGGCCCTCCCTGTGCTTCCCAGCGCAGCCAACACAGTACTGCAAAAAGACCGGGGCTGCAGAACTGACTTTGTCATCATCCTGGCCCCTGCCACAAGGTACATGTGCTCATGGCACTTGTGCCAAGCCTGTGGCAGCCAGGGTACTGGAGCAGTACCGACCAGCAACAGCATCCACTCCATCTGGGGAGCGGAGGGGAAGGTGCTGATCTCTGCTCTGTGGGGTGAGCAACAGGACCTGAGGGAACAGCACGGAGCTGTGACAGGGGAGGGTCAGGCTGGGTGTTAGGAAAAGGTTCTTCACCAAAGAGGATGGTTGGGCACTGGAACAGGGTCCCCAGGGATGTGGTCACAGCTGTGAGCCTGTCAGAATTCATGCAGTGTTTAGACAATGCTCTCAGACATCGGGTTTGGTTTTTTGCTCCTCTGTGGCCTCTTTTGTGTTTGTTTTTCTTTATTTTTTCCCTTCTTATGACTAGAGGGACTCTTCTGCCTTGACTAGACACTGGGAACCTCCACTGTCCCCCTACCTTCTTAACATACTCGGCACTGTTATACCACCATTATGCCTGCACAATCACTTTTGAATATGCAAGGTTAGTGGCATTTTCCCCTGCAAGACCACAACTTTCATGCCCACAAAAGGGCACGTGGCGACCCACAGATTACACAGGCCTGAATGCTGCCACTGCACTGGTTACTTTGTCTATTCCCAGCTGAACTGATAAAGTCTCTTTTTCTAATGAACGGGCCTTTCCACGGATGGACACAGTAGACATGTAGGATGTGTTTTTTATGATTCCAACACTGGAGACAGACAGGGAGGGATCTGCTTGTACCTGGCAGGGACTACAATATGCATTTACGTGCTTGCCGCAGGATTTTACGCATAGTCCTGCCATTGCTCCTGCTACACTGGCTAGAGAGCTAGAAACACGAAAATTCTTTCAAGACATTACTGTGGTTCATAATAAAACATAATCAGTTTTGCCAAAATATGGAGCTTCCATTTCCAGGAACTAGAAGCGTACTTGTTTCTACATACCCACAGCAAATGAGCAGAAAGCTGGTAAAGTAACTCAGCTCTTCAACAGATACAGGCAGGTGCAACAGAAGGAAATCAAGCAGATTTCTGCTCTTGTTTCCATGGCCCTACAAGTGGCAGGAAGATGTGATCATTGGGCAGCAACCCCCACCAACCTGAACTCATGGGCAGGAAACAGGGCAAGGGGCGCTTTAAATTATTTTACTGGCTTTCAAGAAGACAGGCCACCTTAGCTAGGCAAATTCAAAGGCCAACACCCATCTGGGTGAAGAACAGAAACACAGACACAAATGCAAACAGTAGTGACCCTCTGGTCAACCTCCCAAGAAACTTGCACAGATTCACCAGAGCACTCTTGCCACGGTTAGGACTAACGGCATGAGAAAAGACAACGGCAAACCTATGCAGGGAAATAGAAGGTATCACAAATGCTCCAGTATAGTGCAGAGAAACTTCACAAACAGAGGTCACGTCAAGATTTCAAACAGCAATACAACACACAGTGGTATTAGACCACGTGTCAGGTGCCAAAGGAGCTCTTGTTGACCTTGTGAAAAGCAGTGGTTGCCATTATGTAGACCAAGACAAAAGTAAAAACAGATGTTAAAAAAAAAAGAAGCACCCTCAAGGGAAACACGTTCTTACTCTTGGGGGGGACCAGGCACTGGCAGATGCTTTGAAAATGTTCTCAATGTATTGCTCAAATACGTATGCAGAGGGCTGATGACTGTAGCTGTAACCTGCATGTCTGCTCAACTAATCACTGTCGGTGCGATGATTATGTGCATTAAATGATAGCAAGCCATCACTCAGCAAGAGGGAAAGCTGATGAAAATGGCCAAGAGAGAAAGAGCAGAGTGAAAGAGAACTTTAAAAAGGAGAAGAGCAACTCTTTAGTGTACAAAGCCAGACTGCAGAGTGAGGAAAATCTGCAGTTTTGCCTGGAGTGCAGGCTTTGGAAAGGAAGCAGCAAGAAGAGGCTGCCTGAGTGCGTGGGTTGGTCCCGCCAGGCCTGTGGAGACGGCATTATTGCCCCATGACACCGGCCCTTAATAAAGCCCTTCGTTAACTGCTCATTATAGCAAACGTCAAGCAGTTGTGCTGAGAATTCTGCCATCAAGTGGGACCAGAAGTAATAAAGAGCTCCTTCCCAGCTTAGAGGAGGCTGAGAGGAGGCCTCATGGCGGCCTGCAGCTTCCTCACAAGGGGAGCAGAGGGGCAGGCGCTGAGCTGCCAGAGGACAGCAACAGGACCGAGGGAAGGGCACGGAGCTGTGACAGGGGAGGGTGAGGCTGGGTGGTTGGGACCAGTTCTTCACTGAGAGGGTGGTCACAGAATCACAGAATGGCTGAGGTTGGAAGGGACCTCTGAAGATCATCTAGTCCAAACCCCCTGCCGAGCAGGATCACCCAGAGCACACTGTGCAGGATGGCATCCAGGCACATTTCTTAGAATATCTCCAGAGAAGGAGACTCCACAACCTCTCTGGGCAACCTGTTCAAGTGCTCGGTCACCCTCACAGTAAAGAAATGCCCTCTCATATTCAGCCAGGACCTCCTGTGCTTCAGTTTGTGTCCGTTACCCCTCGTCCTGGGTTTAAACAGCGGCCTCCTGTACTGGACGAGACAGGAACAGCCCTCTTCAGCCCTGAGAAGACCAACCGCCACAGCTTCTTTCGGAAGGATGAGGGGCAGGCAGGCAGAGAAAAGGAATTGCTGCGGCCTCATGGATTGTCCATGGCCTCTTCAGCTGTTCCTGGCATGGCCAAAGTGGCTGCAGGACCAACAGAAGGACCATCTACAATCCGGAGAAACGCTGATCATGGCAAGTCTGTGAGCAACCACAAGTTACAGTCTTCCATTGGCACGGATAAAAGCCTGGGGAAACCAATAGGACTCTCCACACAGAACCAGTGCCCGCAGGGTATGAGAGTGCCCAAGCCACCCATGATGGAAATTCAGGATTACAAAAAAGGAAAGAGTCCTTTTTTGTCCAAAAATGTCCAAAATGTCCGAAAATCCCTGTGCTGGGTCTGCCCCCCTACCAGCACGAAGTCCCTGTGTCCGCTTCCTCAAGCCCAAATCCCTCCTCCATCCAGACCAGGTCAAGCAGAAGGAGCTTGGGGCATCCATCACCTGCCCAGTGGCCTCCAGGACACCACGCTCCCTCCCAGTTCCCATCTACTTTCACAGCACCGAGACCAGGTTCATGTCTGAGGAGCAGCACGAGGCCCTGGAGCTGCACATCCACAGCAAGAGGCTGCAGCACAGTGGGGACCAGCTTGGCACAGAGCATCCATCACAGCGAGCACTGCCCCAGGAGGAGGGGACCACCAGCACGGAGAGGACAATAACATCAAACAGAGCTGGTACTGAGGCAGGCCCCAAAGGGCACAAGTGGTGGCCCTGGAGTAGAAAATGCCCCAGCAGTGCTGAGAACTCCCCAGGCTTGGGCTCATGCTCCGAGAGCACCCCCAGGAGCACACCACATGGCAGCTTCCCAGCAGGAAGGCCACACTGGTCGGCCATGACACCCCTGGGGTCTGAGAGCACCCCATTAATAATAACTCCGTTATTACAGCCTAACAATTTACTATTCGAATGCCCAATTTAATTATCAAATCCTTTTTCCAAGGTAGTCCCTGCCTCGGGCACATACAATAATTGTCCAGTGATAATTCTATCCCTAGTCTCAGCTTAGTGTCCCCAAAAAGTAGCACTGTTATCCCAGTCCCTTCTATCCCCATCACATTCAGGGTTTCATTAGTTAATTTAAGCCCTGATACTTTACAGGCCAGTAATGACCTAGCTGCCTCGGTGTATTGGGTTCACATGGCAAGGTTCTGGTGGCGGAGGGGGCTGCAGTGGTAGCCCCTGTGAGAAGAATCTAGTAGCTTCCCCGTGGCAGATAAGGGCCAGTTTCAGCCGGCTCCAAAGGGGCCCACCGCTGCCCAGAGCCAAGCCATGAGCAATGCAGTTTAAATCTCTATGGGAGCACAACCAAGAAAAGGGAAAAAAAAAAAAAAAAAAAAAGATGCACAACAGCAGCTGGGAGAGTGAGGAGTGAGAAACCTCCCTGCAGACGCCAAGCTCAGTACAGAGGAGGGGGACTGCAGTGCAGAGGTGCTCCAGGTGCCACAGAGAGGCCCCTGGTGGGGAAGGCAGACCCCCCGCAGCCCATGGTGTACCACTGCGGATCAGATCTCCATGCTGCAGCCCGTGGAGAGGAGCCCATGCAGGAGCAGGTGAATGGGGGGGTGGACCCCAGGGGGTCCCAAAACCAGACCAACCCACTCCTGAAGAATAGACCCCACAGCACAGACCCACACCTGGAGCACCAAAGAACCCCAAAGAACCCGTTTTTTTTTTTTTTTGCTGCCTGTGGAGAAACCCACACAGGACCAGCCCAGGAAGGTCGGCACCCCACAAGAGGGACCCCACACCGGGGCAGGGGGGAGAGTGACCGTGAAGGAGCAGTGAAAACAAAGCACCACGGCCTGACTGCAGCCCCCACTCCCAGCCCCCCCACACCACTCAGGGCAGGGAAGAGGTGGAAGAGAGTGGATGGGGGAAGGTGCCCCCAGCTTGTTTCTCTGTTTCTCACCGCTCCAGTCTGTCAGCAATAGGTAATAAATTCTTACTAATCTTCCTATGCTAAGTCTGTTTTGCCCATGACCATAATTGCAGAGTGATCCCCACTGAGGTACGCTTGAGGAACCCTTGAGGTACACTTTTTCATTTATCAGGGAACTAGCTTTCTGAGAAGCCCTGACTCCCCTATTCTGAATTTATAACGGCAATGTCTCCTCCTTCTTCCACTGCGGATATTCCTATTTGAAGTGGCCGGCTTGGCCACACTTAAAACGTCTTCTCAAAGCCTGTCCCTGCTGGGATTTAGGCTGCAACATAGGTAGCTTTCCTTGTCTGCCCTTCCTTTATCTCTCTTCCTCTCCCTTCCATCCTGGGCCCAACTCCTCCCAAAAGTCCCTCTATCTCCAACCCTCTGCCTCACTACCCCGTACGCTGTGAATACCATTTGTTTTGCTCTCTGCTTTTCCTTCTCATCTCCCCTCCTGGCATACACCTTCATACTACCTACACTGTTCCCTCCATCCTCCCAACTTCTGGAGATTTTTTTTTTTTTTTTTTTTATCTGGCCAGGCTTTAATCGCAAAATGAACTTTAAAGAACTCTTGGGCTACCAAGTCCTCAGGATTCATCCCCGAGTACTTTCTCATTCTGACCCCGAGTCTCTCGTACTATTTCTATGTTGTGGGTTGTTATCATCTTAGTTGGATAATATAGTTGGATATATAGTATCAGGGGGCAATATTACTGACCCTGGGTGTGGAAATATTATCCATGAAGTAGGGAATACTCCATACTGTACCAAATATGGTAGCCACGGGAATGCTAATGTACATAATGCACACCTGATACAACATGAGAATCCTGTAACTGGATGGCCTGTCCCAAATGGCAAGGGGTGGTACTGGCTATGTGGCAATAAAGTGAGGAAGATGTTGCCCCTAGGATGGAAGGGAGCTTGCACCCTGGGTGCAGTAATTCCAAATGTAACTATTATTGAAGACCCACAAAGCTGAAGTCCCTTGAAACCACACGCAGAATTAAGTGGACTCCAGATAATCCTCTAGTAAGATTCTCTAGCATTTCACAGCTTTGCAAGGTGGTTTTTACCTTGGTTAGGGGTGAGTGAATTAGAAAAAGCTATTGTAAATATCTCAGCTATAATTGAAGAACTAGAAAATAAGTTTGATAAGTCTGCAAAAATAGTACTCTAGAATCAAATGGTATTAGATTTATTAGTAACCTCATCAGGAGGAGCATGCACTGTAATTATTACTAGTTGCTCTATATATGTAGATCAAATAGGACAAATCTGACTGATCTAAAAAAATATTTTGGAAAAAAAAAAAAAAACACAACAAGATCCTACATAGAGTAGCTCAAGATGACAATTCCTGGGGATTTAGAAATATTTGGGAGAAACTAACTTTGTGGTTACCTAAATAGAATTGGCTCAAACAGCTATGAGTTGGTATTGTAATAATAATGGCATTGTACACCTACCATCCCCCGTGACATACGAAGAAGAGTATTGCACCTTAATGTTGGAAAAACTCAAGAGTGCGGTATGTGAAGAGGTGCAAAAACAACAATAGAAGTAAGAAAAGAAGAGGGGGGAATTGTGAGAAACTAAGTTGTGTTTTTGCAGTAGTGAACTAATTTTCTGTATTCCAAGGTAGTTATGTAGTCATAGTACGGAGAAATGTTAAGTAGGTAAGTGGACAGTAGAAGGCCTCACTGTTCCAAAATAAGGTGGAAGCTTGAGAAAAACAGGATGAGCAGTGTGAGAACAGTAAAACAAAGATCATACGTTCTCAAAACATAGGAAAGGGAAAAAAAGGGAAAAAGGAGAAATTAAAGGGTTGAAAAAAAAAAAAGAAAATTGTACATATATGGTACAGAGGAGCGTTGAGTAGCTTGTGAACCTGTAGTACTCAGCCAATGAGGAAACAGGGGAGGTGATCAGGTGTTGGGTAATAGGGAATAAAAGGTTATGATTTGTTTATAAAAATGCACTCCTAATTGGCAGGACGCCCGCCATTGCAATCATGAATAAAATAGCTTCACAGAAGATCCTGTCTGAAGAAAATTATTTGATATTTTTCTCACAATACCAAGTTGGGAGAGAAGAGCTCTTGGTGGATACTATGCCAACAAGGGCCTCAATCTTCCATAGAATCATAGAATATCCCAAGTTAGAAGGGACCCACCTCGATCATCGAGTCCAACTCCTGGCTCCACAAAGGACCAAAAAACCAAACCCGATGTCTGAGAGCATTGTCTAAACACTGCATGAACTCTGACAGGCTCACTGCTGTGACCACATCCCTGGGGACCCTGTTCCAGTGCCCAACCATCCTCTTTGGTGAAGAACCTTTTCCTAACACCCAGCCTGACCCTCCCCTGTCACAGCTCCGTGCTGTTCCCTCAGGTCCTGTTGCTCACCCCACAGAGCAGAGATCAGCACCTTCCCCTCCGCTCCCCAGATGGAGTGGATGCTGTTGCTGGTCGGTACTGCTCCAGTACCCTGGCTGCCACAGGCTTGGCACAAGTGCCATGAGCACATGTACCTTGTGGCAGGGGCCAGGATGATGACAATGTCAGTTCTGCAGCCCCGGTCTTTTTGCAGTACTGTGTTGGCTGCGCTGGGAAGCACAGGGAGGGCCGTGGACAATCCAAGAGTCTGCTGGGACAGGTCCTTCCACCGACATCTCCCCTTGTCTGGTCAAGAAGACTCTCATGAATGATCATCCCTGTTGCTGCTGGCTGGATGGTGGGACATACCCCATCTGGTGGCTCTCATGCACTATGCTGCCCAGCGCTGGCGGCTGGCTGGAGGAGCAGCCCCCTGTGCACATCATTTCAGCTCCGTTTCCTGCCTTGTGATCCTAAATCAGTCTGGGCAGGTTCAGCTGCCATCTGCACCTGCAGGCAGTGCCCCTGCCTTGGGCAGCATTCTGGCTCCCTTGCAGCTCCACATGCACTGAGGCCCCAATTCCTGCCCTGCTGTGTGAGCTGCAGGTTTGGGGCCTTTGCATATTTAAAAGCGATCGTGGAGGCATAACAGTGGCATAACAGTAGGGAGTATGCTAAGCAGATAAAGGGATATTGGAAGGTCCCACTCTCCCAAAACAAGGAGGATGGCTAAGAAAAACAACACAAGCAATTGCAGATTCAGCAAAAACAAAAAGTCACGAGCCCCTCCAGTCACGAGGGAAGAAAAAAGGAGGGAAAAGGAGAAATTAAAGGTTGGTCAAATAAAGTTGTACATATATGGTATAGTAACAAGCGTCGAGTAGGTTCTGAACCTGTAGTACTTGGCCAGTGAGGAAACGGGAGGAATCAAGAATCGGGTAGTAGGGGATATAAGGTTATGACACACGTCTGCTTCGTGCTCCTGCTTGCAGGACACCCAGCACTGCAATCTAAAAAAAAAGCTAGTTCAGTGAGATCCTCACCTGAGCCTGTCTTATTTTCTACAGATTGCTTCTCACAAGGGTATCCTGGTGTGCCCCTTTTTCCCACACACAGTCTGTCACTTATAGCTGGAGATGACTTAACTCCAAGGTCAAGCCTCTCGCGGGAGTCTGAGGGGGTGCATCTGGGTTTGCTCAATCCCTTTCATGGGAGTAGCCAGCTCCATGGCATTGCCTTTGCCCAGATCATCTGAATCATCACTGTCAGGAGGATCAGGAGAACTGCGACCGAGCCGGGTATCTCCTGACTATTCATCAGCCTCTGCGTATGTAGATCTCTCACCATCAGGTAGGCAACTATTTTCTCGATGGATGCATGAAACAAGTCATGAGTTGTGAGCTACCAGTTGGGAATTGCAAGTTAGGAGTTTGACAAGGTGTCAGTTAGAATACCCCTGAATTAAGAGAGGAATGGGTGAATTCACAGTGGACTAATGGGCAAGCCCCCTGCCCTGGGACACCCCTTCCCTGCCATCCCCCCTCCAGCCCACAGGCACAGCCCATCGTGAGTCTGCCGGCGCTTCACAAACAGGGCACGATTCCCACCATGGGGCTAGGAAGAGGATTTATTTGGACCAGAGGAGTGAGCTTCCTGGCCCCTGGTCCTCTGTCACACCTTTCCACAATTGCTTCTTGTGACCGTGGGCCTTGCCCTGCAGGGCAGAGTAGAGTGCGCGCAGGTTCTGCCACTTGCTCTTGTGCACCGCCTCAGCAGAGTCTGGCTGGTGGGATCCCTGGTTCCGGGAGGTGCTCGATGTCTTTGTAGCTTTGCAGAGCTTGCTGGGCAGGGCGCTGGTCCTTAGGGCTGCCCTGCCACCCTCCTCCTGGGGCACAGCTGACTGGGATGGATGCTTCGTGCCCAGACGTTTCTCAAGGATCTGCAGCTTCTTGGCACGGATGTGCAGCTCCAGGGCCTCGCGCTGCTCCTCAGGCATAAACGTGGCCTTAGGGCTGTGGAAAAAGACAGGCGCGGGGCGGGAGCGTGGTGTCCTCGAGGCCTCTGGGCAGGAGATGGATGCCCCAAGCTTCTTCTGCTTGACCTGGTCCGGATGGAGGAGGGGCCTGGGCTTGATGAAGCAGACACAGGGACTTCGTGGTGGTAAAGTGCCAGCCCCAGCACAGGGTTTTTTGGGCAGCGCTCGATGCTTCATTTCAGTGGACCTCTGCACTGGCCCAGTGAAGCGTTGCAGCTGTACTTCCTGGCACTTCTTTGTTATGTGCTCACTGAGCTTGCTGCGGCGCTCTTCCTTCAGCTGCAGCTTCTTGATCCTGAGAGGCGCTGCAGTGTCGGGCTCTTTCCCATTCCTGGCATCAGTCACAAACGGATCCAGGATGATAACATAGTCAGTTTGGCAGCCCTGCTCTTTATGCATAATTCTGTTGGCTGGGCTGGGAAGCACTGGAAGGGCCGTGGACAGTTCAAGAGGAGGCTGGGACAGGTCGTCCCGTGGATGTCGCCCTTTGGACACCTCCTTCCACTGACATCGTCCCTCTTGTGGGTCAAGTAACCTCTCGTGAACAGTTATCCACCTTGCTGATGGATCACTGTTATTGCATTCCGTGGAGCCCCGAATGTCAGTCCTGGGTTGCTGCTGTTTCATGGGGAGCCCGCCCAGTTTCCCTGTGCATTCCTTGTCTCGAAGAGCACAGTCTGTGTGCCTGCCAGGTGCAGACCTGCCATCTCTTCTATTTGTCTGGGGCAAAGATAGTCCTTTTTCCCTGTTGGCCAAGCTGGGAAATGCTGAAGGGAGCATGGGCAACCCAAAAGGCCGCAGGAACTCCCCCTTCCTCTGAGGCAGCCCTCCATCAGGGCGGAGAATGCTCTCCCGGACAATGCAATCCGTTTGTGGTGGCTGGCTGGAGGAGCTGATCCCAGAGTGTGGCCCTTGATTCCTCTTTCCTTCCTTGTAATCTTGAATCTCCATCTTGGATGTTTTGGGTGCTCTCAGGCCATGCGGGCACTGGTTCTCTATGGAGCGTTTTACTGCTTTCTCCATGCTTCTGTCGGTGCCAATGGAAGACTGTAATTTGTGGTCTCTCACAGTCATGCCATGATCAGCCTTTCTTGGGATGGTAGGTGGTCCTGCTGTTGGTCCTGCAGCCACTTTGGCCATGCCAGGAACAGCTGAAGAAGCCATGGACAATCTGTGAGGCCGCAGCAATTCATTTTCTCTGCTTGTCTGCTCCTCATGCTTCTGGAAGAAGCTCTTGTGGATGGTGTTCTTAGGGCTGAATAAGGCTGCTTCTGCCCTGGGCAGTACAGGAGGCCGCAGTAACAATCTGCTCATGTCAGGCAGCCCTCCATCTGGGCGGAGAATGCTCTCACGGACAATGCAGTCCGTTTGTGGTGGCTGCCTGGAGGAGCTGATCCTAGAGTGTGACCCTTGATTCCTCTTTCCTTCCATGTAATCCTGAATCTCCATCTTGGATGTTTTGGGTACTCTCAGGCCATGCGGGCACTGGTTCTCTATGGAGCGTTTTACTGCTTTCTCCATGCTTCTGTCAGTGCCAATGGAAGACTCTAACTTGTGGTTTGTCACAGTCATGCCATGATCAGCCTTTCTTGGGATGGTAGGTATTCCTGCTGTTGGTCCTGCAGCCACTTTGGCCATGCCAGGAACAGCTGAAGAAGCCATGGACAATCTGTGAGGCCGCAGCAATTCATTTTCTCTGCTTGTCTGCTCCTCATGCTTCTGGAAGAAGCTCTTGCGGATGGTGTTCTTAGGGCTGAATAAGGCTGCTTCTGCCCTGGGCAGTACAGGAGGCCGCAGTAACAATCCGCTCATGTCAGGCAGCCCTCCATCTGGGCGGAGAATGCTCTCACGGACAATGCAGTCCGTTTGTGGTGGCTGGCTGGAGGAGCTCACCTCAGAGTGCAACTCTTTATCCCTGTCTCCTGCCCTACGATCCTGAGTCTCAGTTATTGAACGTTTGAGGGCTGTCAGGCCATGTGGTTGCTTGTTCTTTCTGGAGGAATCACTTGCTTTTTCCACACTTTTGCTGGTGTTGACAGAAGAGAGCGATTTGTCTTCTCTTCCAGAGATGCCACGATCATCTTTCCTTGGCATTGCAGCTCGTCCTGCTGCTTGTCCTGCAGCCACTTTAGCCATATCAGGAACAGCTGGGGGGGCCATGGGCAATTTGAGAGGGCGAGTGAGCTGCACCCCTCTGTGAGGCAGCCCCCCGTCTGGGCGAATGATGGACTCATGTACGATGTGGTCCACAGTAATTGACTGGTAAGGCCTCTTGCTGTCTGTAAAACAGGGAGGGAGTCTGAGCTGCAGTGGGGAGAGGCACCAGGGCCACTGCAGCCCCATAGGGATGGGCTGCTCGGTGCTGAGACTGACCCACAGGGGACTCACCTGGCTTCGGTACCGGTGGTTGCCGCTGCCGCCGTCCACAACTTCGCCGGAGTCGGCCGTCACCCTGTGGGCACAGAAGCATGGCACAGTGACCAACCTGGGGAGGGACCCACGGGACCCCTTCCAACACCTCCTGGCCCCCCAGTCCCAAAGCCCCAAGTCTCCCAGCCCCAAATTCCCCCACCCTCCAGCCCCCTGTACCTGTCGGTCTCGACCCCTGGAGAGCAGGGAGATCCCAGCCATCAGACGCAGGAGGCCGGGGATGAGGAAAAAGCTGCTGTCGACCATCGCTCACAGCCAGGTACGACCGCACTGGCAGACGTGGGGTGGTGCCCAGTGCTTTATAGGGACACGGCCATGAGGTCACAGACAGCACATGGCGACGCCTCTGTGAGGTCACAGCCCCCAGCCCACGTTGAAGCAGGGTGTTGCCCCTGTGCTGCATCCTGTGGGGAGGTGGGGGACCAGGATGGCTTCCCCAGGCTCCTCGCTTGGGGCCAGGGTCTGAGCCCACTTCCCAGCTCCAGCTGTGTCCGACTTCTGATTCTGATGCCATCCATCCCTTCCTGGTTTCAGCTGAGATCGGGTTTTCTTCCTAGTACCTGGTATGGTACTGTTTCTGGGTTTAGGAAGAGAATAATGCTGATCACAGACCAATATTTTAACTATTGCATAGCAGTGCTTACATGGAGCCAAGGACGTTTCAGCCCCTCACGCTGCCCTGCCATCGAGGAGACCGGGGGTGCACAAGGAGCTGGGAGGGGACAGAACCAGGACAGCTGACCCCAGCTGGCCAAAGGGATGTCTCATACCATATTGCGTCATGCTGAACAATAAAACTTGGGGGAGTTGGCCAGGGTGTGCCGCCACTGTCTGGGGACAAGCTGGGCATTGGTCAGCAGGTGGTAAGCAATTGCGTTGTGCATCAGTGATTTTGTATATTCCATTTTTACTACTATTATCATCCCTTCGTTTTCTTTTGCTATTAAATTGTCATTATCTCAACCCATGAGTTTTACCTTTTTTCTGGTTCTCTCCCCAGTCCCACTGTTGAGGAGTGAGCAAACGGCTGCGTGGTGCTTAGCTGTCCGCTGGGTTAAACCACAACCCCTCCTTTTAGCAAACTGGTAAAAGAGCTGGAAGAATGGGGAAGCACTGTCAAGTCTCATCGCCCCTGCAGTTCTCCTCTAGCGTCAGTAAAGACTCCAAATGGCAAGTGGCGACTCTCGGGAGATTATCCAGCCTTGAACACTGCCATTGCTCCTCAGGAATCAACCAATACTCCCAGGCCCTTCTCAGCCAGGCAGCTTTCTAACCACTCCTCTCCCAGCCTGTAGTGCTGCTTGGGGTTGTTGTGCCCCAGGTGCAGGACCCGGCACTTGGCTTTGCTGAACTTCATACAGTTGGCCTCAGCCCATCGGTCCAGCCTATCCAGATCCTCCTGCAGAGCCTTCCTACCCTCGAGCAGATCGATACATGCACCGAACTTGGTGTCGTCTGCAAACTTACTGAGGGTGCACTCGATCCCCTCATCCAGATCATCGATAAAGATATTAAAGAGAACTGGCCCTAGGACTGAGCCCTGGGGGACACCACTAGTGACCGGCCACTCTAACCAACTCCTGACCAACCCACTCCTGAAGAATAGACCCCACAGCACAGACCCACACCTGGAGCACCAAAGAACCCCAAAGAACCCGTTTTTTTTTTTTGCTGCCTGTGGAGAAACCCACACAGGACCAGCCCAGGAAGGTCGGCACCCCACAAGAGGGACCCCACACCAGAGCAGGGGGGAGAGTGACCGTGAAGGAGCAGTGAAAACAAAGCACCGCGGCCTGACTGCAGCCCCCACTCCCAGCCCCCCCACGCCACTCAGGGCAGGGAAGAGGTGGAAGAGAGTGGATGGGGGAAGGTGCCCACAGCCCTAAGGCCACATTTATGCCTGAGGAGCAGCGCGAGGCCCTGGAGCTGCACATCCGTGCCAAGAAGCTGCAGATCCTTGAGAAACGTCTGGGCACGAAGCATCCATCCCAGTCAGCCGTGCCCCAGGAGGAGGGTGGCAGGGCAGCCCTAAGGACCAGCGCCCTGCCCAGCAAGCTCTGCAAAGCTACAAAGACATTGAGCACCTCCCGGAACCAGGGATCCCACCAGCCAGACTCTGCTGAGGCGGTGCACAAGAGCAAGTGGCAGAACCTGCGCGCAC
Organism: Cygnus atratus; assembly: GCF_013377495.2. Lineage (NCBI taxonomy): Eukaryota > Metazoa > Chordata > Aves > Anseriformes > Anatidae > Cygnus > Cygnus atratus. The sequence goes on along the minus strand of NW_026110029.1, from coordinate 136,229 downwards.
TCTACTCTGCCCTGCAGGGCAAGGCCCACGGTCACAAGTAGCAATTGTGGAAAGGTGTGACAGAGGACCAGGGGCCAGGAAGCTCACTCCTCTGGTCCAAATAAATCCTCTTCCTAGCCCCATGGTGGGAATCGTGCCCTGTTTGTGAAGCGCCGGCAGACTCACGGTGGGCTGTGCCTGTGGGCTGGAGGGGGGATGGCAGGGAAGGGGTGTCCCAGGGCAGGGGGCTTGCCCATTAGTCCACTGTGAATTCACCCATTCCTCTCTTAATTCAGGGGTATTCTGACACCTTGTCAAACTCCTAACTTGCAATTCCCAACTGGTAGCTCACAACTCATGACTTGTTTCATGCATCCATCGAGAAAATAGTTGCCTACCTGATGGTGAGAGATCTACATATGCAGAGGCTGATGAATAGTCAGGAGATACCCGGCTCGGTCGCAGTTCTCCTGATCCTCCTGACAGTGATGATTCAGATGATCTGGGCAAAGGCAATGCCATGGAGCTGGCTACTCCCATGAAAGGGATTGAGCAAACCCAGATGCACCCCCTCAGACTCCCGCGAGAGGCTTGACCTTGGAGTTAAGTCATCTCCAGCTATAAGTGACAGACTGTGTGTGGGAAAAAGGGGCACACCAGGATACCCTTGTGAGAAGCAATCTGTAGAAAATAAGACAGGCTCAGGTGAGGATCTCACTGAACTAGCTTTTTTTTTAGATTGCAGTGCTGGGTGTCCTGCAAGCAGGAGCACGAAGCAGACGTGCGTCATAACCTTATATCCCCTACTACCCGACTCTTGATTCCTCCCGTTTCCTCACTGGCCGAGTACTACAGGTTCAGAACCTACTCGACGCTTGTTACTATACCATGTATGTACAATTTTATTTGACCAATCTTTAATTTCTCCTTTTCCCTCCTTTTTTCTTCTCTTGTGACGAAGGGGGCTCGTGACTTTTTGTTTTTGCTGAATCTGCAATTGCTTGTGTTGTTTTTCTTAGCCATCCTCCTTGTTTTGGGAGAGTGGGACCTTCCAATATCCCTTTATCTGCTTAGCATACTCCCTACTGTTATGCCACTGTTATGCCTCCACGATCGCTTTTAAATATGCAAAGGCCCCAAACCTGCAGCTCACACAGCAGGGCAGGAATTGGGGCCTCAGTGCATGTGGAGCTGCAAGGGAGCCAGAATGCTGCCCAAGGCAGGGGCACTGCCTGCAGGTGCAGATGGCAACTGAACCTGCCCAGACTGATTCAGGATCACAAGGCAGGAAACGGAGCTGAAATGATGTGCACAGGGGGCTGCTCCTCCAGCCAGCCGCCAGCGCTGGGCAGCATAGTGCATGAGAGCCACCAGATGGGGTATGTCCCACCATCCAGCCAGCAGCAACAGGGATGATCGTTCATGAGAGTCTTCTTGACCAGACAAGGGGCGATGTCGGTGGAAGGACCTGTCCCAGCAGACTCTTGGATTGTCCACGGCCCTCCCTGTGCTTCCCAGCGCAGCCAACACAGTACTGCAAAAAGACCGGGGCTGCAGAACTGACTTTGTCATCATCCTGGCCCCTGCCACAAGGTACATGTGCTCATGGCACTTGTGCCAAGCCTGTGGCAGCCAGGGTACTGGAGCAGTACCGACCAGCAACAGCATCCACTCCATCTGGGGAGCGGAGGGGAAGGTGCTGATCTCTGCTCTGTGGGGTGAGCAACAGGACCTGAGGGAACAGCACGGAGCTGTGACAGGGGAGGGTCAGGCTGGGTGTTAGGAAAAGGTTCTTCACCAAAGAGGATGGTTGGGCACTGGAACAGGGTCCCCAGGGATGTGGTCACAGCTGTGAGCCTGTCAGAGTTCATGCAGTGTTTAGACAATGCTCTCAGACATCGGGTTTGGTTTTTTGGTCCTTTGTGGAGCCAGGAGTTGGACTCGATGATCGAGGTGGGTCCCTTCTAACTTGGGATATTCTATGATTCTATGGAAGATTGAGGCCCTTGTTGGCATAGTATCCACCAAGAGCTCTTCTCTCCCAACTTGGTATTGTGAGAAAAATATCAAATAATTTTCTTCAGACAGGATCTTCTGTGAAGCTATTTTATTCATGATTGCAATGGCGGGCGTCCTGCCAATTAGGAGTGCATTTTTGTAAACAAATCATAACCTTTTATTCCCTATTACCCAACACCTGATCACCTCCCCTGTTTCCTCATTGGCTGAGTACTACAGGTTCACAAGCTACTCAACGCTCCTCTGTACCATATATGTACAATTTTCTTTTTTTTTTTCAACCCTTTAATTTCTCCTTTTTCCCTTTTTTCCCTTTCCTATGTTTTGAGAACGTATGATCTTTGTTTTACTGTTCTCACACTGCTCATCCTGTTTTTCTCAAGCTTCCACCTTATTTTGGAACAGTGAGGCCTTCTACTGTCCACTTACCTACTTAACATTTCTCCGTACTATGACTACATAACTACCTTGGAATACAGAAAATTAGTTCTCTACTGCAAAAACACAACTTAGTTTCTCACAATTCCCCCCTCTTCTTTTCTTACTTCTATTGTTGTTTTTGCACCTCTTCACATACCGCACTCTTGAGTTTTTCCAACATTAAGGTGCAATACTCTTCTTCGTATGTCACGGGGGATGGTAGGTGTACAATGCCATTATTATTACAATACCAACTCATAGCTGTTTGAGCCAATTCTATTTAGGTAACCACAAAGTTAGTTTCTCCCAAATATTTCTAAATCCCCAGGAATTGTCATCTTGAGCTACTCTATGTAGGATCTTGTTGTGTTTTTTTTTTTTTTTCCAAAATATTTTTTTAGATCAGTCAGATTTGTCCTATTTGATCTACATATATAGAGCAACTAGTAATAATTACAGTGCATGCTCCTCCTGATGAGGTTACTAATAAATCTAATACCATTTGATTCTAGAGTACTATTTTTGCAGACTTATCAAACTTATTTTCTAGTTCTTCAATTATAGCTGAGATATTTACAATAGCTTTTTCTAATTCACTCACCCCTAACCAAGGTAAAAACCACCTTGCAAAGCTGTGAAATGCTAGAGAATCTTACTAGAGGATTATCTGGAGTCCACTTAATTCTGCGTGTGGTTTCAAGGGACTTCAGCTTTGTGGGTCTTCAATAATAGTTACATTTGGAATTACTGCACCCAGGGTGCAAGCTCCCTTCCATCCTAGGGGCAACATCTTCCTCACTTTATTGCCACATAGCCAGTACCACCCCTTGCCATTTGGGACAGGCCATCCAGTTACAGGATTCTCATGTTGTATCAGGTGTGCATTATGTACATTAGCATTCCCGTGGCTACCATATTTGGTACAGTATGGAGTATTCCCTACTTCATGGATAATATTTCCACACCCAGGGTCAGTAATATTGCCCCCTGATACTATATATCCAACTATATTATCCAACTAAGATGATAACAACCCACAACATAGAAATAGTACAAGAGACTCGGGGTCAGAATGAGAAAGTACTCGGGGATGAATCCTGAGGACCTGGTAGCCCAAGAGTTCTTTAAAGTTCATTTTGCGATTAAAGCCTGGCCAGATAAAAAAAAAAAAAAAAAAAAAAATCTCCAGAAGTTGGGAGGATGGAGGGAACAGTGTAGGTAGTATGAAGGTGTATGCCAGGAGGGGAGATGAGAAGGAAAAGCAGAGAGCAAAACAAATGGTATTCACAGCGTACGGGGTAGTGAGGCAGAGGGTTGGAGATAGAGGGACTTTTGGGAGGAGTTGGGCCCAGGATGGAAGGGAGAGGAAGAGAGATAAAGGAAGGGCAGACAAGGAAAGCTACCTATGTTGCAGCCTAAATCCCAGCAGGGACAGGCTTTGAGAAGACGTTTTAAGTGTGGCCAAGCCGGCCACTACAAATAGGAATATCCGCAGTGGAAGAAGGAGGAGACATTGCCGTTATAAATTCAGAATAGGGGAGTCAGGGCTTCTCAGAAAGCTAGTTCCCTGATAAATGAAAAAGTGTACCTCAAGGGTTCCTCAAGCGTGCCTCAGTGGGGATCACTCTGCAATTATGGTCATGGGCAAAACAGACTTAGCATAGGAAGATTAGTAAGAATTTATTACCTATTGCTGACAGACTGGAGCGGTGAGAAACAGAGAAACAAGCTGGGGGCACCTTCCCCCATCCACTCTCTTCCACCTCTTCCCTGCCCTGAGTGGCGTGGGGGGGCTGGGAGTGGGGGCTGCAGTCAGGCCGTGGTGCTTTGTTTTCACTGCTCCTTCACGGTCACTCTCCCCCCTGCCCCGGTGTGGGGTCCCTCTTGTGGGGTGCCGACCTTCCTGGGCTGGTCCTGTGTGGGTTTCTCCACAGGCAGCAAAAAAAAAAAAACGGGTTCTTTGGGGTTCTTTGGTGCTCCAGGTGTGGGTCTGTGCTGTGGGGTCTATTCTTCAGGAGTGGGTTGGTCTGGTTTTGGGACCCCCTGGGGTCCACCCCCCCATTCACCTGCTCCTGCATGGGCTCCTCTCCACGGGCTGCAGCATGGAGATCTGATCCGCAGTGGTACACCATGGGCTGCGGGGGGTCTGCCTTCCCCACCAGGGGCCTCTCTGTGGCACCTGGAGCACCTCTGCACTGCAGTCCCCCTCCTCTGTACTGAGCTTGGTGTCTGCAGGGAGGTTTCTCACTCCTCACTCTCCCAGCTGCTGTTGTGCATCTTTTTTTTTTTTTTTTTTTTTTTTTTTTCCCTTTTCTTGGTTGTGCTCCCATAGAGATTTAAACTGCATTGCTCATGGCTTGGCTCTGGGCAGCGGTGGGCCCCTTTGGAGCCGGCTGAAACTGGCCCTTATCTGCCACGGGGAAGCTACTAGATTCTTCTGACAGGGGCTACCACTGCAGCCCCCTCCGCCACCAGAACCTTGCCATGTGAACCCAATACACCGAGGCAGCTAGGTCATTACTGGCCTGTAAAGTATCCGGGCTTAAATTAACTAATGAAACCCTGAATGTGATGGGGATAGAAGGGACTGGGATAACAGTGCTACTTTTTGGGGACACTAAGCTGAGACTAGGGATAGAATTATCACTGGACAATTATTGTATGTGCCCGAGGCAGGGACTACCTTGGAAAAAGGATTTGATAATTAAATTGGGCATTCGAATAGTAAATTGTTAGGCTGTAATAACGGAGTTATTATTAATGGGGTGCTCTCAGACCCCAGGGGTGTCATGGCCGACCAGTGTGGCCTTCCTGCTGGGAAGCTGCCATGTGGTGTGCTCCTGGGGGTGCTCTCGGAGCATGAGCCCAAGCCTGGGGAGTTCTCAGCACTGCTGGGGCATTTTCTACTCCAGGACATTTTCTACTCCATTTTCTACTTTCACTACACTTGTGCCCTTTGGGGCCTGCCTCAGTACCAGCTCTGTTTGATGTTATTGTCCTCTCCGTGCTGGTGGTCCCCTCCTCCTGGGGCAGTGCTCGCTGTGATGGATGCTCTGTGCCAAGCTGGTCCCCACTGTGCTGCAGCCTCTTGCTGTGGATGTGCAGCTCCAGGGCCTCGTGCTGCTCCTCAGACATGAACCTGGTCTCGGTGCTGTGAAAGTAGATGGGAACTGGGAGGGAGCGTGGTGTCCTGGAGGCCACTGGGCAGGTGATGGATGCCCCAAGCTCCTTCTGCTTGACCTGGTCTGGATGGAGGAGGGATTTGGGCTTGAGGAAGCGGACACAGGGACTTCGTGCTGGTAGGGGGGCAGACCCAGCACAGGGATTTTCGGACATTTTGGACATTTTTGGACAAAAAAGGACTCTTTCCTTTTTTGTAATCCTGAATTTCCATCATGGGTGGCTTGGGCACTCTCATACCCTGCGGGCACTGGTTCTGTGTGGAGAGTCCTATTGGTTTCCCCAGGCTTTTATCCGTGCCAATGGAAGACTGTAACTTGTGGTTGCTCACAGACTTGCCATGATCAGCGTTTCTCCGGATTGTAGATGGTCCTTCTGTTGGTCCTGCAGCCACTTTGGCCATGCCAGGAACAGCTGAAGAGGCCATGGACAATCCATGAGGCCGCAGCAATTCCTTTTCTCTGCCTGCCTGCCCCTCATCCTTCCGAAAGAAGCTGTGGCGGTTGGTCTTCTCAGGGCTGAAGAGGGCTGTTCCTGTCTCGTCCAGTACAGGAGGCCGCTGTTTAAACCCAGGACGAGGGGTAATGGACACAAACTGAGGCACAGGAGGTCCTGGCTGAATATGAGAGGGCATTTCTTTACTGTGAGGGTGACCGAGCATTTGAACAGGTTGCCCAGAGAGGTTGTGGAGTCTCCTTCTCTGGAGATATTCTAAGAAATGTGCCTGGATGCCATCCTGCACAGTGTGCTCTGGGTGATCCTGCTCGGCAGGGGGTTTGGACTAGATGATCTTCAGAGGTCCCTTCCAACCTCAGCCATTCTGTGATTCTGTGACCACCCTCTCAGTGAAGAACTGGTCCCAACCACCCAGCCTCACCCTCCCCTGTCGCAGCTCCGTGCCCTTCCCTCGGTCCTGTTGCTGTCCTCTGGCAGCTCAGCGCCTGCCCCTCTGCTCCCCTTGTGAGGAAGCTGCAGGCCGCCATGAGGCCTCCTCTCAGCCTCCTCTAAGCTGGGAAGGAGCTCTTTATTACTTCTGGTCCCACTTGATGGCAGAATTCTCAGCACAACTGCTTGACTTTTGCTAAAATGAGCAGTTAACGAAGGGCTTTATTAAGGGCCGGTGTCATGGGGCAATAATGCCGTCTCCACAGGCCTGGCGGGACCGACCCATGCACTCAGGCAGCCTCTTCTTGCTGCTTCCTTTCCAAAGCCTGCACTCCAGGCAAAACTGCAGATTTTCCTCACTCTGCAGTCTGGCTTTGTACACTAAAGAGTTGCTCTTCTCCTTTTTAAAGTTCTCTTTCACTCTGCTCTTTCTCTCTTGGCCATTTTCATCAGCTTTACCCCTTGCTGAGTGATGGCTTGCTACCATTTAATGCACATAATCATCGCACCGACAGTGATTAGTTGAGCAGACATGCAGGTTACAGCTACAGTCATCAGCCCTCTGCATACGTATTTGAGCAATACATTGAGAACATTTTCAAAGCATCTGCCAGTGCCTGGTCCCCCCCAAGAGTAAGAATGTGTTTCCCTTGAGGGTGCTTCTTTTTTTTTTTTACATCTGTTTTTACTTTTGTCTTGGTCTACATAATGGCAACCACTGCTTTTCACAAGGTCAACAAGAGCTCCTTTGGCACCTGACACGTGGTCTAATACCACTGTGTGTTGTATTGCTATTTGAAATCTTGACGTGACCTCTGTTTGTGAAGTTTTTCTGCACTATACTGGAGCATTTGTGATACCTTCTATTTCCCTGCATAGGTTTGCCGTTGTCTTTTCTCATGCCGTTAGTCCTAACCGTGGCAAGAGTGCTCTGGTGAATCTGTGCAAGTTTCTTGGGAGGTTGACCAGAGGGTCACTACTGTTTGCATTTGTGTCTGTGTTTCTGTTCTTCACCCAGATGGGTGTTGGCCTTTGAATTTGCCTAGCTAAGGTGGCCTGTCTTCTTGAAAGCCAGTAAAATAATTTAAAGCGCCCCTTGCCCTGTTTCCTGCCCATGAGTTCAGGTTGGTGGGGGTTGCTGCCCAATGATCACATCTTCCTGCCACTTGTAGGGCCATGGAAACAAGAGCAGAAATCTGCTTGATTTCCTTCTGTTGCACCTGCCTGTATCTGTTGAAGAGCTGAGTTACTTTACCAGCTTTCTGCTCATTTGCTGTGGGTATGTAGAAACAAGTACGCTTCTAGTTCCTGGAAATGGAAGCTCCATATTTTGGCAAAACTGATTATGTTTTATTATGAACCACAGTAATGTCTTGAAAGAATTTTCATGTTTCTAGCTCTCTAGCCAGTGTAGCAGGAGCAATGGCAGGACTATGCGTAAAATCCTGCGGCAAGCACGTAAATGCATATTGTAGTCCCTGCCAGGTACAAGCAGATCCCTCCCTGTCTGTCTCCAGTGTTGGAATCATAAAAAACACATCCTACATGTCTACTGTGTCCATCCGTGGAAAGGCCCGTTCATTAGAAAAAGAGACTTTATCAGTTCAGCTGGGAATAGACAAAGTAACCAGTGCAGTGGCAGCATTCAGGCCTGTGTAATCTGTGGGTCGCCACGTGCCCTTTTGTGGGCATGAAAGTTGTGGTCTTGCAGGGGAAAATGCCACTAACCTTGCATATTCAAAAGTGATTGTGCAGGCATAATGGTGGTATAACAGTGCCGAGTATGTTAAGAAGGTAGGGGGACAGTGGAGGTTCCCAGTGTCTAGTCAAGGCAGAAGAGTCCCTCTAGTCATAAGAAGGGAAAAAATAAAGAAAAACAAACACAAAAGAGGCCACAGAGGAGCAAAAAACCAAACCAAACTGACAAAGTCAGTTCTGCAGCCCTGGTCTTTTTGCAGTACTGTGTTGGCTGCGCTGGGAAGCACAGGGAGGGCCGTGGACAATCCAAGAGTCTGCTGGGACAGGTCCTTCCACCGACATCTCCCCTTGTCTGGTCAAGAAGACTCTCATGAACGATCATCCCTGTTGCTGCTGGCTGGATGGTGGGACATACCCCATCTGGTGGCTCTCATGCACTATGCTGCCCAGCGCTGGCGGCTGGCTGGAGGAGCAGCCCCCTGTGCACATCATTTCAGCTCCGTTTCCTGCCTTGTGATCCTGAATCAGTCTGGGCAGGTTCAGTTGCCATCTGCACCTGCAGGCAGTGCCCCTGCCTTGGGCAGCATTCTGGCTCCCTTGCAGCTCCACATGCACTGAGGCCCCAATTCCTGCCCTGCTGTGTGAGCTGCAGGTTTGGGGCCTTTGCATATTTAAAAGCGATCGTGGAGGCATAACAGTGGCATAACAGTAGGGAGTATGCTAAGCAGATAAAGGGATATTGGAAGGTCCCACTCTCCCAAAACAAGGAGGATGGCTAAGAAAAACAAAACAAGCAATTGCAGATTCAGCAAAAACAAAAAGTCACGAGCCCCTCCAGTCACGAGGGAAGAAAAAAAGAGGGAAAAGGAGAAATTAAAAGGTTGGTCAAATAAAATTGTACATACATGGTATAGTAACAAGCGTCGAGTACGTCCTGAACGTGTAGTACTCGGCCAGTGAGGAAACAGGGGAGGAATCAAGCATTGGGTAATAGGGGATATAAGGTTATGATACACCTGTGCTGCGCGCTCCTGCTTGCAGGACGCCTGGCACCGCAATCACAAATAAAAAAGCTAGTTCACTGAGATCCTCACCTGAGCCCATGTTACTTTCTACAGATTGCTTCTCACAAGGGTATCCTGATGTGCCCCTTTTTCCCACACACGGTCCGTCAGTTATAGCTGGAGATGAGTTAACTCCAAGGAGGCCAAGCCTCTCGCGGGGGTCTGAAGGAGGTGCATCTGGGTTTGCTCAATCCCTTTCACGGGAGCAGCCAGCTCCATTGCATTGCCTTTGCCCAGATCATCTGAATCATCACTGTCAGGAGGATCAGGAGAACTGCGATCGAGCCGGGTATCTCCTGACTATTCATCAGCCTCAGTGCATGTAGCATCCGCTGCTTTAGAGGATCAATTTGAGTAGGGCATGAGAAGTGAACCCTACACACACGGGCATTGGCTAACATGTGGGGCTGCACTTTTGATGCTAAGAAGCTATTCTGAGGTCCTAGCTGCACATGTCAACTGTTTGATGACTGTTACATGCCCTATTACCTTCTAGAATTGTTTCTTGCTCTCTCTCTGGCATGTTATTCTTCTTATGGAGCTTCCCCCAAACTCTTTAGAAGTGAACCCAACGGCAGCTGGACTGCTGAAGCTTTGCTGCTTCCCACGGTGGCACAGGGGGTTCCCAGTGCAGTGTGACAGAGGAGGAAAGAAGTGCTCTCTCACCCTTGGGTAGACAACTATTTTGTGCATGGATGCATGAAACAAGTCATGAGTTGTGAGCTACCAGTTGGGAATTGCAAGTTAGGAGTTTGACAAGGTGTCAGTTAGAATACCCCTGAATTAAGAGAGGAATGGGTGAATTCACAGTGGACTAATGGGCAAGCCCCCTGCCCTGGGACACCCCTTCCCTGCCATCCCCCCTCCAGCCCACAGGCACAGCCCACCGTGAGTCTGCCGGCGCTTCACAAACAGGGCACGATTCCCACCATGGGGCTAGGAAGAGGATTTATTTGGACCAGAGGAGTGAGCTTCCTGGCCCCTGGTCCTCTGTCACACCTTTCCACAATTGCTTCTTGTGACCGTGGGCCTTGCCCTGCAGGGCAGAGTAGAGTGCCCGCACGTTCTGCCACTTGCTCTTGTGCACCGCCTCAGCAGAGTCTGGCTGGTGGGATCCCTGGTTCCGGGAGGTGCTCGATGTCTTTGTAGCTTTGCAGAGCTTGCTGGGCAGGGCGCTGGTCCTTAGGGCTGCCCTGCCACCCTCCTCCTGGGGCACAGCTGACTGGGATGGATGCTTCGTGCCCAGACGTTTCTCAAGGATCTGCAGCTTCTTGGCACGGATGTGCAGCTCCAGGGCCTCACGCTGCTCCTCAGGCATAAACGTGGCCTTAGGGCTGTGGGCACCTTCCCCCATCCACTCTCTTCCACCTCTTCCCTGCCCTGAGTGGTGTGGGGGGGCTGGGAGTGGGGGCTGCAGTCAGGCCGTGGTGCTTTGTTTTCACTGCTCCTTCACGGTCACTCTCCCCCCTGCTCTGGTGTGGGGTCCCTCTTGTGGGGTGCCGACCTTCCTGGGCTGGTCCTGTGTGGGTTTCTCCACAGGCAGCAAAAAAAAAAAACGGGTTCTTTGGGGTTCTTTGGTGCTCCAGGTGTGGGTCTGTGCTGTGGGGTCTATTCTTCAGGAGTGGGTTGGTCAGGAGTTGGTTAGAGTGGCCGGTCACTAGTGGTGTCCCCCAGGGCTCAGTCCTAGGGCCAGTTCTCTTTAATATCTTTATCGATGATCTGGATGAGGGGATCGAGTGCACCCTCAGTAAGTTTGCAGACGACACCAAGTTCGGTGCATGTATCGATCTGCTCGAGGGTAGGAAGGCTCTGCAGGAGGATCTGGATAGGCTGGACCGATGGGCTGAGGCCAACTGTATGAAGTTCAGCAAAGCCAAGTGCCGGGTCCTGCACCTGGGGCACAACAACCCCAAGCAGCACTACAGGCTGGGAGAGGAGTGGTTAGAAAGCTGCCTGGCTGAGAAGGGCCTGGGAGTATTGGTTGATTCCTGAGGAGCAATGGCAGTGTTCAAGGCTGGATAATCTCCCGAGAGTCGCCACTTGCCATTTGGAGTCTTTACTGACGCTAGAGGAGAACTGCAGGGGCGATGAGACTTGACAGTGCTTCCCCATTCTTCCAGCTCTTTTACCAGTTTGCTAAAAGGAGGGGTTGTGGTTTAACCCAGCGGACAGCTAAGCACCACGCAGCCGTTTGCTCACTCCTCAACAGTGGGACTGGGGAGAGAACCAGAAAAAAGGTAAAACTCATGGGTTGAGATAATGACAATTTAATAGCAAAAGAAAACGAAGGGATGATAATAGTAGTAAAAATGGAATATACAAAATCACTGATGCACAACGCAATTGCTTACCACCTGCTGACCAATGCCCAGCTTGTCCCCAGACAGTGGCGGCACACCCTGGCCAACTCCCCCAAGTTTTATTGTTCAGCATGACGCAATATGGTATGAGACATCCCTTTGGCCAGCTGGGGTCAGCTGTCCTGGTTCTGTCCCCTCCCAGCTCCTTGTGCACCCCCGGTCTCCTCGATGGCAGGGCAGCGTGAGGGGCTGAAACGTCCTTGGCTCCATGTAAGCACTGCTATGCAATAGTTAAAATATTGGTCTGTGATCAGCATTATTCTCTTCCTAAACCCAGAAACAGTACCATACCAGGTACTAGGAAGAAAACCCGATCTCAGCTGAAACCAGGAAGGGATGGATGGCATCAGAATCAGAAGTCGGACACAGCTGGAGCTGGGAAGTGGGCTCAGACCCTGGCCCCAAGCGAGGAGCCTGGGGAAGCCATCCTGGTCCCCCACCTATCCACAGGATGCAGCACAGGGGCACCACCCTGCTTCAACGTGGGCTGGGGGCTGTGACCTCACAGAGGCGTTGCCATGTGCTGTCTGTGACCTCATGGCCATGACCCTATAAAGCACCGGCCACCACCCCACGTCTGCCAGTGCGGTCGTACCTGGCTGTGAGCGATGGTCGACAGCAGCTTTTTCCTCATCCCCGGCCTCCTGCTTCTGATGGCTGGGATCTCCCTGCTCTCCAGGGGTCGAGACCGACAGGTACAGGGGGCTGGAGGGTGGGGGAATTTGGGGCTGGGAGACTTGGGGCTTTGGGACTGGGGGGCCAGGAGGTGTTGGAAGGGGTCCCGTGGGTCCCTCCCCAGGTTGGTCACTGTGCCATGCTTCTGTGCCCACAGGGTGACGGCCGACTCCGGCGAAGTTGTGGACGGCGGCAGCGGCAACCACCCGTACCGAAGCCAGGTGAGTCCCCTGTGGGTCAGTCTCAGCACCGAGCAGCCCATCCCTATGGGGCTGCGGTGGCCCTGGCGCCTCTCCCCACTGCAGCTCAGATTCCCTCCCTGTTTTACAGACAGCAAGAGGCCTTACCAGTCAATTACTGTGGACCACATCGTACATGAGTCCATCATTCGCCCAGACGGGGGGCTGCCTCACAGAGGGGTGCAGCTCACTCGCCCTCTCAAATTGCCCATGGCCCCCCCAGCTGTTCCTGATATGGCTAAAGTGGCTGCAGGACAAGCAGCAGGACGAGCTGCAATGCCAAGGAAAGATGATCGTGGCATCTCTGGAAGAGAAGACAAATCGCTCTCTTCTGTCAACACCAGCAAAAGTGTGGAAAAAGCAAGTGATTCCTCCAGAAAGAACAAGCAACCACATGGCCTGACAGCCCTCAAACGTTCAATAACTGAGACTCAGGATCGTAGGGCAGGAGACAGGGATGAAGAGTTGCACTCTGAGGTGAGCTCCTCCAGCCAGCCACCACAAACGGACTGCATTGTCCGTGAGAGCATTCTCCGCCCAGATGGAGGGCTGCCTGACATGAGCGGATTGTTACTGCGGCCTCCTGTACTGCCCAGGGCAGAAGCAGCCTTATTCAGCCCTAAGAACACCATCCGCAAGAGCTTCTTCCAGAAGCATGAGGAGCAGACAAGCAGAGAAAATGAATTGCTGCGGCCTCACAGATTGTCCATGGCCTCTTCAGCTGTTCCTGGCATGGCCAAAGTGGCTGCAGGACCAACAGCAGGACCACCTACCATCCCAAGAAAGGCTGATCATGGCATGACTGTGACAAACCACAAGTTAGAGTCTTCCATTGGCACTGACAGAAGCATGGAGAAAGCAGTAAAACGCTCCATAGAGAACCAGTGCCCGCATGGCCTGAGAGCACCCAAAACATCCAAGATGGAGATTCAGGATTACATGGAAGGAAAGAGGAATCAAGGGTCACACTCTAGGATCAGCTCCTCCAGCCAGCCACCACAAACAGACTGCATTGTCCGTGAGAGCATTCTCCGCCCAGATGGAGGGCTGCCTGACATGAGCGGATTGTTACTGTGGCCTCCTGTACTGCCCAGGGCAGAAGCAGCCTTATTCAGCCCTAAGAACACCATCCGCAAGAGCTTCTTCCAGAAGCATGAGGAGCAGACAAGCAGAGAAAATGAATTGCTGCGGCCTCACAGATTGTCCATGGCTTCTTCAGCTGTTCCTGGCATGGCCAAAGTGGCTGCAGGACCAACAGCAGGACCACCTACCATCCCAAGAAAGGCTGATCATGGCATGACTGTGAGAGACCACAAATTACAGTCTTCCATTGGCACCGACAGAAGCATGGAGAAAGCAGTAAAACGCTCCATAGAGAACCAGTGCCCGCATGGCCTGAGAGCACCCAAAACATCCAAGATGGAGATTCAAGATTACAAGGAAGGAAAGAGGAATCAAGGGCCACACTCTGGGATCAGCTCCTCCAGCCAGCCACCACAAACGGACTGCATTGTCCGGGAGAGCATTCTCCGCCCTGATGGAGGGCTGCCTCAGAGGAAGGGGGAGTTCCTGCGGCCTTTTGGGTTGCCCATGCTCCCTTCAGCATTTCCCAGCTTGGCCAACAGGGAAAAAGGACTATCTTTGCCCCAGACAAATAGAAGAGATGGCAGGTCTGCACCTGGCAGGCACACAGACTGTGCTCTTCGAGACAAGGAATGCACAGGGAAACTGGGCGGGCTCCCCATGAAACAGCAGCAACCCAGGACTGACATTCGGGGCTCCACGGAATGCAATAACAGTGATCCATCAGCAAGGTGGATGACTGTTCACGAGAGGTTACTTGACCCACAAGAGGGACGATGTCAGTGGAAGGAGGTGTCCAAAGGGCGACATCCACGGGACGACCTGTCCCAGCCTCCTCTTGAACTGTCCACGGCCCTTCCAGTGCTTCCCAGCCCAGCCAACGGAATTATGCATAAAGAGCAGGGCTGCCAAACTGACTATGTTATCATCCTGGATCCGTTTGTGACTGATGCCAGGAATGGGAAAGAGCCCGACACTGCAGCGCCTCTCAAGATCAAGAAGCTGCAGCTGAAGGAAGAGTGGCGCAGCAAGCTCAGTGAGCACATAAAAAAGAAGTGCCAGGAAGTACAGCTGCAACGCTTCACTGGGCCAATGCAGAGGTCCACTGAAATGAAGCATCGAGCGCTGCCCAAAAAACCCTGTGCTGGGGCTGGCACCTTACCACCACGAAGTCCCTGTGTCTGCTTCATCAAGCCCAGGCCCCTCCTCCATCCGGACCAGGTCAAGCAGAAGAAGCTTGGGGCATCCATCTCCTGCCCAGAGGCCTCGAGGACACCACGCTCCCGCCCCGCGCCTGTCTTTTTCCACAGCCCTAAGGCCACATTTATGCCTGAGGAGCAGCGCGAGGCCCTGGAGCTGCACATCCGTGCCAAGAAGCTGCAGATCCTTGAGAAACGTCTGGGCACGAAGCATCCATCCCAGTCAGCTGTGCCCCAGGAGGAGGGTGGCAGGGCAGCCCTAAGGACCAGCGCCCTGCCCAGCAAGCTCTGCAAAGCTACAAAGACATCGAGCACCTCCCGGAACCAGGGATCCCACCAGCCAGACTCTGCTGAGGCAGTGCACAAGAGCAAGTGGCAGAACGTGCGGGCACTCTACTCTGCCCTGCAGGGCAAGGCCCACGGTCACAAGTAGCAATTGTGGAAAGGTGTGACAGAGGACCAGGGGCCAGGAAGCTCACTCCTCTGGTCCAAATAAATCCTCTTCCTAGCCCCATGGTGGGAATCGTGCCCTGTTTGTGAAGCGCCGGCAGACTAACGGTGGGCTGTGCCTGTGGGCTGGAGGGGGGATGGCAGGGAAGGGGTGTCCCAGGGCAGGGGGCTTGCCCATTAGTCCACTGTAAATTCACCCATTCCTCTCTTAATTCAGGGGTATTCTAACTGACACCTTGTCAAACTCCTAACTTGCAATTCCCAACTGGTAGCTCACAACTCATGACTTGTTTCGTGCATCCATGGACAAAATAGTTGCCTACCTGATGGTGAGAGATCTACATACGCAGAGGCTGATGAATAGTCAGGAGATACCCGGCTCGGTCGCGGTTCTCCTGATCCTCCTGACAGTGATGATTCAGATGATCTGGGCAAAGGCAATGCCATGGAGCTGGCTGCTCCCGTGAAAGGGATTGAGCAAACCCAGATGCACCCCCTCAGACTCCCGCGAGAGGCTTGACCTTGGAGTTAAGTCATCTCCAGCTATAAGTGACAGACTGTGTGTGGGAAAAAGGGGCACACCAGGATACCCTTGTGAGAAGCAATCTGTAGAAAATAAGACAGGCTCAGGTGAGGATCTCACTGAACTAGCTTTTTTATTTGTGATTGCGGTGCCAGGCGTCCTGCAAGCAGGAGCGCGCAGCACAGGTGTATCATAACCTTATATCCCCTATTACCCAATGCTTGATTCCTCCCCTGTTTCCTCACTGGCCGAGTACTACACGTTCAGGACGTACTCGACGCTTGTTACTATACCATGTATGTACAATTTTATTTGACCAATCTTTAATTTCTCCTTTTCCCTCTTTTTTTCTTCCCTCGTGACTGGAGGGGCTCGTGACTTTTTGTTTTTGCTGAATCTGCAATTGCTTGTGTTGTTTTTCTTAGCCATCCTCCTTGTTTTGGGAGAGTGGGACCTTCCAATATCCCTTTATCTGCTTAGCATACTCCCTACTGTTATGCCACTGTTATGCCTCCACGATCGCTTTTAAATATGCAAAGGCCCCAAACCTGCAGCTCACACAGCAGGGCAGGAATTGGGGCCTCAGTGCATGTGGAGCTGCAAGGGAGCCAGAATGCTGCCCAAGGCAGGGGCACTGCCTGCAGGTGCAGATGGCAACTGAACCTGCCCAGACTGATTCAGGATCACAAGGCAGGAAACGGAGCTGAAATGATGTGCACAGGGGGCTGCTCCTCCAGCCAGCCGCCAGCGCTGGGCAGCATAGTGCATGAGAGCCACCAGATGGGGTATGTCCCACCATCCAGCCAGCAGCAACAGGGATGATCGTTCATGAGAGTCTTCTTGACCAGACAAGGGGCGATGTCGGTGGAAGGACCTGTCCCAGCAGACTCTTGGATTGTCCACGGCCCTCCCTGTGCTTCCCAGCGCAGCCAACACAGTACTGCAAAAAGACCGGGGCTGCAGAACTGACTTTGTCATCATCCTGGCCCCTGCCACAAGGTACATGTGCTCATGGCACTTGTGCCAAGCCTGTGGCAGCCAGGGTACTGGAGCAGTACCGACCAGCAACAGCATCCACTCCATCTGGGGAGCGGAGGGGAAGGTGCTGATCTCTGCTGTGTGGGGTGAGCAACAGGACCTGAGGGAACAGCACGGAGCTGTGACAGGGGAGGGTCAGGCTGGGTGTTAGGAAAAGGTTCTTCACCAAAGAGGATGGTTGGGCACTGGAACAGGGTCCCCAGGGATGTGGTCACAGCAGTGAGCCTGTCAGAGTTCATGCAGTGTTTAGACAATGCTCTCAGACATCGGGTTTGGTTTTTTGGTCCTTTGTGGAGCCAGGAGTTGGACTCGATGATCGAGGTGGGTCCCTTCTAACTTGGGATATTCTATGATTCTATGGAAGATTGAGGCCCTTGTTGGCATAGTATCCACCAAGAGCTCTTCTCTCCCAACTTGGTATTGTGAGAAAAATATCAAATAATTTTCTTCAGACAGGATCTTCTGTGAAGCTATTTTATTCATGATTGCAATGGTGGGCGTCCTGCCAATTAGGAGTGCATTTTTGTAAACAAATCATAACCTTTTATTCCCTATTACCCAACACCTGATCACCTCCCCTGTTTCCTCATTGGCTGAGTACTACAGGTTCACAAGCTACTCAACGCTCCTCTGTACCATATATGTACAATTTTCTTTTTTTTTTTTCAACCCTTTAATTTCTCCTTTTTCCCTTTTTTCCCTTTCCTATGTTTTGAGAACGTATGATCTTTGTTTTACTGTTCTCACACTGCTCATCCTGTTTTTCTCAAGCTTCCACCTTATTTTGGAACAGTGAGGCCTTCTACTGTCCACTTACCTACTTAACATTTCTCCGTACTATGACTACATAACTACCTTGGAATACAGAAAATTAGTTCTCTACTGCAAAAACACAACTTAGTTTCTCACAATTCCCCCCTCTTCTTTTCTTACTTCTATTGTTGTTTTTGCACCTCTTCACATACCGCACTCTTGAGTTTTTCCAACATTAAGGTGCAATACTCTTCTTCGTATGTCACGGGGGATGGTAGGTGTACAATGCCATTATTATTACAATACCAACTCATAGCTGTTTGAGCCAATTCTATTTAGGTAACCACAAAGTTAGTTTCTCCCAAATATTTCTAAATCCCCAGGAATTGTCATCTTGAGCTACTCTATGTAGGATCTTGTTGTGTTTTTTTTTTTTTTTCCAAAATATTTTTTTAGATCAGTCAGATTTGTCCTATTTGATCTACATATATAGAGCAACTAGTAATAATTACAGTGCATGCTCCTCCTGATGAGGTTACTAATAAATCTAATACCATTTGATTCTAGAGTACTATTTTTGCAGACTTATCAAACTTATTTTCTAGTTCTTCAATTATAGCTGAGATATTTACAATAGCTTTTTCTAATTCACTCACCCCTAACCAAGGTAAAAACCACCTTGCAAAGCTGTGAAATGCTAGAGAATCTTACTAGAGGATTATCTGGAGTCCACTTAATTCTGCGTGTGGTTTCAAGGGACTTCAGCTTTGTGGGTCTTCAATAATAGTTACATTTGGAATTACTGCACCCAGGGTGCAAGCTCCCTTCCATCCTAGGGGCAACATCTTCCTCACTTTATTGCCACATAGCCAGTACCACCCCTTGCCATTTGGGACAGGCCATCCAGTTACAGGATTCTCATGTTGTATCAGGTGTGCATTATGTACATTAGCATTCCCGTGGCTACCATATTTGGTACAGTATGGAGTATTCCCTACTTCATGGATAATATTTCCACTTCCAGGGTCAGTAATATTGCCCCCTGATATTATATATCCAACTATATTATCCAACTAAGATGATAACAACCCACAACATAGAAATAGTACGAGAGACTCGGGGTCAGAATGAGAAAGTACTCGGGGATGAATCCTGAGGACCTGGTAGCCCAAGAGTTCTTTAAAGTTCATTTTGCGATTAAAGCCTGGCCAGATAAAAAAAAAAAAAAAAAAAAATCTCCAGAAGTTGGGAGGATGGAGGGAACAGTGTAGGTAGTATGAAGGTGTATGCCAGGAGGGGAGATGAGAAGGAAAAGCAGAGAGCAAAACAAATGGTATTCACAGCGTACGGGGTAGTGAGGCAGAGGGTTGGAGATAGAGGGACTTTTGGGAGGAGTTGGGCCCAGGATGGAAGGGAGAGGAAGAGAGATAAAGGAAGGGCAGACAAGGAAAGCTACCTATGTTGCAGCCTAAATCCCAGCAGGGACAGGCTTTGAGAAGACGTTTTAAGTGTGGCCAAGCCGGCCACTTCAAATAGGAATATCCGCAGTGGAAGAAGGAGGAGACATTGCCGTTATAAATTCAGAATAGGGGAGTCAGGGCTTCTCAGAAAGCTAGTTCCCTGATAAATGAAAAAGTGTACCTCAAGGGTTCCTCAAGCGTGCCTCAGTGGGGATCACTCTGCAATTATGGTCATGGGCAAAACAGACTTAGCATAGGAAGATTAGTAAGAATTTATTACCTATTGCTGACAGACTGGAGCGGTGAGAAACAGAGAAACAAGCTGGGGGCACCTTCCCCCATCCACTCTCTTCCACCTCTTCCCTGCCCTGAGTGGCGTGGGGGGGCTGGGAGTGGGGGCTGCAGTCAGGCCGTGGTGCTTTGTTTTCACTGCTCCTTCACGGTCACTCTCCCCCCTGCTCTTGTGTGGGGTCCCTCTTGTGGGGTGCCGACCTTCCTGGGCTGGTCCTGTGTGGGTTTCTCCACAGGCAGCAAAAAAAAAAAAACGGGTTCTTTGGGGTTCTTTGGTGCTCCAGGTGTGGGTCTGTGCTGCGGGGTCTATTCTTCAGGAGTGGGTTGGTCTGGTTTTGGGACCCCCTGGGGTCCACCCCCCCATTCACCTGCTCCTGCATGGGCTCCTCTCCACGGGCTGCAGCATGGAGATCTGATCCGCAGTGGTACACCATGGGCTGCGGGGGGTCTGCCTTCCCCACCAGGGGCCTCTCTGTGGCACCTGGAGCACCTCTGCACTGCAGTCCCCCTCCTCTGTACTGAGCTTGGCGTCTGCAGGGAGGTTTCTCACTCCTCACTCTCCCAGCTGCTGTTGTGCATCTTTTTTTTTTTTTTTTTTTTTTTTTCCCTTTTCTTGGTTGTGCTCCCATAGAGATTTAAACTGCATTGCTCATGGCTTGGCTCTGGGCAGCGGTGGGCCCCTTTGGAGCCGGCTGAAACTGGCCCTTATCTGCCACGGGGAAGCTACTAGATTCTTCTCACAGGGGCTACCACTGCAGCCCCCTCTGCCACCAGAACCTTGTCATGTGAACCCAATACACCGAGGCAGCTAGGTCATTACTGGCCTGTAAAGTATCCGGGCTTAAATTAACTAATGAAACCCTGAATGTGATGGGGATAGAAGGGACTGGGATAACAGTGCTACTTTTTGGGGACACTAAGCTGAGACTAGGGATAGAATTATCACTGGACAATTATTGTATGTGCCCGAGGCAGGGACTACCTTGGAAAAAGGATTTGATAATTAAATTGGGCATTCGAATAGTAAATTGTTAGGCTGTAATAACGGAGTTATTATTAATGGGGTGCTCTCAGACCCTGAGAGCAAACATATATTTGCCTTTGAGTGGAAAGATCCTGAAATGGGGCAGAAGCAGCAATACAGATGGACAATTTTACCTCAGGGGTTTACAGGGCCACCGACTTATTTGGGCAAGTTCTAGAGCAAATTTTGGAGCAATTCCAATCTCCAGAGGAGGTGTTACTGTTACAATATGTGGATGATCTTTTATTGTCAGGAGTGAAGGAAGCCACTAACAAGTTATTCAACTTTCTGGGAAAATAGGGCTTGAAAGGATTGGAAAATAGATTAAAATTCGTAGAAAGAGAAGTCAAATATTTAAGGCATCTAGTGTCTGAGGGGGAACGAAGAATAAATCCAGAGGAGATTCAGGGAATTGTTGAGCTACCCCTACCCAAAACTAAAAAGAATTAAAAAGTTTTAAGAGAAAGAGGTTTTTAAGGAATTAGAAGTCACGAAGTCCAAAGGAAAATAGATACTCCCTTATGGGAGAGAAATGCTGAATAAAGTTCTAATGGGGCAAATATTAACTGTTTTACATCAGGAGGGTCATTGGGGAATTCAAGCAATGTGTGACGCTGTGCTATGGAAATATGTGTAGGAATATATATACTGTGGCTGAACAAGTATGCTGGTGTTGTGTAGTATGTCAAAAGGTAAATAGGAAAATTATCAGCAGTCAGCCCAAAGGGGGGCGAGAACCAGGAATTCAACGCTTCCAAAATGTACCTGTAGATTTTACAGAACTCCTTAGAGTAGGTAGATTTAAATAATTATTAGTCTTGGTCAATCACTTCTCAGGGTGGGTAGAAGCTTTCTCTTCAGTATCTGCTACTGCGAACATAGTAACTAAAGTAAATTCTAGAGCAAATAATTCCCAGGTATGGAATTGTTGAAAATATTGACTCTGATCAAGGAAATCACTTTCTGTCAGAAATGTTGCAAGGGCTAATGTGGACTCTAGGAATTAAGTGGAAATTTCACACTCCTTGGCATCCTTCCTCTTCTGGAAGGGTGGAGCAGATCAGACAGTAAAGAAGCAATTGACTAAGTTCTGGAAACTCAGCTTCCCTGAACGAAGTGCTTACCTTTGGCACTTCTCCGAATTCAAACTACCCCAAGAAAAGATGTGGGAGTTTCACCATATGAAATGTTATTTGGATTGCTGTACAAAGGAATGAATTACCTCAATTTGAGACAAAAGATGCTTTTCTTAAGAACTATATACTCAGGCTGTCGTCCTCTTTGTCACCTCTCAGGACCCTGGGATCATTAGCTCAAACCCCACCCTTGGAAGTCCTGATCCATCCATTCTGAGCAGGAGATTGTGTTTTGATGCAAGCATGGAGAGAATCAAAACTGCAACCTGAGTGGGACAGACTGTTCCAAGTGCTCCTGACTACTGAAACGACAGAAAGAATGGCTGAGAAAGGGTGGACTCATACCTGGGTAAAAACATCAGATAACCCTGATACCTGAGAGACTGCATTAACAAAGACTTTTAAGGTTAAAATTGTTTAAACTATCTATTGTAAACATTTAACTTCTCCTTAGAAGAATTCTTAATGAATTAATGAGTAAAAGGGATTGAATTACACAGAACTGGAGTGTTTCCAGGGAACACTCCCTGGATGTGGGAGAAAAAGGGGGGGGGGGAGGTATTTAATCCCCACCAGAAGAATCCTTATTAGTTTGTGATTTTTATTGTATTCCTTAATTGTTATTTCTTAATTATTATAGGGGTGTATATACACATAGAAATGATGTATTTTAAGTTTATCTTAGTAATACCTATTCTCAATGGATTAGTGAGAGGATGGAGGGAAAAATCAGCATTTCCAATTAATCCAGAACATCTCTTGAGTTCTATCTCAAAATAATTGTTGGATTTGCACCCAGATGCCTAGAAAGATTGTAAAGGCCTTGTCCCTGATTGCTATTTCCAGCAGCAACTGTGTCTGGATTTTCTAGATTTCTAAAAATGACAGATCATACTCAGTCCCAGGAAGGAATAGATTTTGAAGTGGAGCTCCCTACACATAATCCTGGCTAAAATATACCGTGTTATCAAAGGTGCCTTTTAAACAACATTGACAGAAACTCAGGGGGCAATAACAAACAAAAAGTCACGAGCCCCTCTCGTCACAAGAGAAGAAAAAAGGAGGGAAAAGGAGAAATTAAAGGTTGGTCAAATAAAGTTGTACATATATGGTATAGTAACAAGCGTCGAGTAGGTTCTGAACCTGTAGTACTCGGCCAGTGAGGAAATGGGAGGAATCAAAAATCGGGTAGTAGGGGATATAAGGTTATGACGCACATCTGCTTCGTGCTCCTGCTTGCAGGACACCAAGCACTGCTATCTAAAAAAAAAGCTAGTTCAGTGAGATCCTCACCTGAGCCTGTCTTATTTTCTACAGATTGCTTCTCACAAGGGTATCCTGGTGTGCCCCTTTTTCCCACACACAGTCTGTCACTTATAGCTGGAGATGACTTAACTCCAAGGTCAAGCCTCTCGCGGGAGTCTGAGGGGGTGCATCTGGGTTTGCTCAATCCCTTTCATGGGAGCAGCCAGCTCCATGGCATTGCCTTTGCCCAGATCATCTGAATCATCACTGTCAGGAGGATCAGGAGAACTGCGACCGAGCCGGGTATCTCCTGACTATTCATCAGCCTCTGCGTATGTAGATCTCTCACCATCAGGTAGGCAACTATTTTCTCGATGGATGCACGAAACAAGTCATGAGTTGTGAGCTACCAGTTGGGAATTGCAAGTTAGGAGTTTGAGAAGGTGTCAGTTAGAATACCCCTGAATTAAGAGAGGAATGGGTGAATTCACAGTGGACTAATGGGCAAGCCCCCTGCCCTGGGACACCCCTTCCCTGCCATCCCCCCTCCAGCCCACAGGCACAGCCCATCGTGAGTCTGCCGGCGCTTCACAAACAGGGCACGATTCCCACCATGGGGCTAGGAAGAGGATTTATTTGGACCAGAGGAGTGAGCTTCCTGGCCCCTGGTCCTCTATCACACCTTTCCACAATTGCTACTTGTGACCGTGGGCCTTGCCCTGCAGGGCAGAGTAGAGTGCGCGCAGGTTCTGCCACTTGCTCTTGTGCACCGCCTCAGCAGAGTCTGGCTGGTGGGATCCCTGGTTCCGGGAGGTGCTCGATGTCTTTGTAGCTTTGCAGAGCTTGCTGGGCAGGGCGCTGGTCCTTAGGGCTGCCCTGCCACCCTCTTCCTGGGGCACAGCTGACTGGGATGGATGCTTCGTGCCCAGACGTTTCTCAAGGATCTGCAGCTTCTTGGCACGGATGTGCAGCTCCAGGGCCTCGCGCTGCTCCTCAGGCATAAATGTGGCCTTAGGGCTGTGGAAAAAGACAGGCGCGGGGCGGGAGCGTGGTGTCCTCGAGGCCTCTGGGCAGGAGATGGATGCCCCAAGCTTCTTCTGCTTGACCTGGTCCGGATGGAGGAGGGGCCTGGGCTTGATGAAGCAGACACAGGGACTTCGTGGTGGTAAGGTGCCAGCCCCAGCACAGGGTTTTTTGGGCAGCGCTCGATGCTTCATTTCAGTGGACCTCTGCATTGGCCCAGTGAAGCGTTGCAGCTGTACTTCCTGGCACTTCTTTGTTATGTGCTCACTGAGCTTGCTGCGGCGCTCTTCCTTCAGCTGCAGCTTCTTGATCCTGAGAGGCGCTGCAGTGTCGGGCTCTTTCCCATTCCTGGCATCAGTCACAAACGGATCCAGGATGATAACATAGTCAGTTTGGCAGCCCTGCTCTTTATGCATAATTCTGTTGGCTGGGCTGGGAAGCACTGGAAGGGCCGTGGACAGTTCAAGAGGAGGCTGGGACAGGTCGTCCCGTGGATGTCGCCCTTTGGACACCTCCTTCCACTGACATCGTCCCTCTTGTGGGTCAAGTAACCTCTCGTGAACAGTTATCCACCTTGCTGATGGATCACTGTTATTGCATTCCGTGGAGCCCCGAATGTCAGTCCTGGGTTGCTGCTGTTTCATGGGGAGCCTGCCCAGTTTCCCTGTGCATTCCTTGTCTCGAAGAGCACAGTCTGTGTGCCTGCCAGGTGCAGACCTGCCATCTCTTCTATTTGTCTGGGGCAAAGATAGTCCTTTTTCCCTGTTGGCCAAGCTGGGAAATGCTGAAGGGAGCATGGGCAACCCAAAAGGCCGCAGGAACTCCCCCTTCCTCTGAGGCAGCCCTCCATCAGGGTGGAGAATGCTCTCACGGACAATGCAGTCCATTTGTGGTGGCTGGCTGGAGGAGCTGATCCTAGAGTGTGGCCCTTGATTCCTCTTTCCTTCCATGTAATCCTGAATCTCCATCTTAGATATTTTGGGTGCTCTCAAGCCCTTTGGGCACCGGTTCTGTATGGAGAGCCCACATGGTTTCCCCGTGCTTCTGTCGGCGTCAGTGGAAGACTCTAATTTGTGTTTTTTCACAGTCATGCCATGACCAGCATTCCTCCGGATTGTAGGTGGTCTTGCTGTTGGTCCTGCAGCCACTTTGGCCATGCCAGGAACAGCTGAAGAAGCCATGGACAATCTGTGAGGCCGCAGGAATTTCTTTTCTCTTCTTGTCTGCTCCTCATCCTTATGAAAGAAGCTCTTGTGGATGGTGTTCTCAGGGCTCAATAGGGCTGGTTCTGCCCTAGGCTGTGCAGGAGGCCACAATAACAACCCTTTCCAGTCAGGTAGCCCTCCATCCAGGTGGAGAATGCTCTCATGCACAATGCAGTCCATTTGTGGTGGCTGGCTGGAGGAGCTGTCCCCAGAGTTTTGCCCTTCAGTGTTGTTTCCTTTCTTTTAATCCTGAACCTCCATCTTGGGTGGCTTGGGCACCCTCAGGCTCTGCGGGCACTGGTTCTCTATGGAGAGCCCACTTGGTTTCCCCATGTTTCTGTCAGTGCCAATGGAAGACTCTAACTTGCGGTTTGTCACAGTCATGCCATGATCAGCCTTTCTTGGGATGGTAGGTGGTCCTGCTGTTGGTCCTGCAGCCACTTTGGCCATGCCAGGAACAGCTGAAGAAGCCATGGACAATCTGTGAGGCCGCAGCAATTCATTTTCTCTGCTTGTCTGCTCCTCATGCTTCTGGAAGAAGCTCTTGCGGATGGTGTTCTTAGGGCTGAATAAGGCTGCTTAAAACAGATAAACAGATATTTCTGCTCTATTGGAATTACTCTTGGTCCCGGAGGGGGTGTTAGTTCTTTCCCATTCTTGCATAGCTGCCTGCCGAATCCATCCCCTCCTAAACATTCTTCTCCAGTGAATAACGTACTCAAGATTGACATTCCACACCCCCCCACCCACCCAAGGAATACAAATTAGGCCTTAGAAACGGATTTAATTATTCTGCTAGGTCCTCAATTAAAGACTTCATTTCCGTCTTAAAACTCCTAACCTCTCTGCTGGTAAGGGGGGGACAGTGTCAATGGCAGTCCCTGTCTCCCCTCCTGGAGCAGCTGCTGCTGCCTCCGGGGCAATATTAGGATTAGAGGGACATAACTTGATTCCTCCTCTGAAAAAGGAGTCTTATTGTTCACATATAAATTTAAAGTCTGAATTTTCATCAGACCCGTATTTTGGCCAAAATACTGAAGTTCATCTTACTGGTTTTTTAGGCCAGACAACTACACAATATTTAACCATTGTTCTTTAATCTTTTTCCCTAGTTTTTGGATTATTCTCCCAATTCCTTACCATTCTCCCCAAAGGACTATCTTTAGGCACAATCCCGGGGTCTCCACCCCCACCCTGCTGACTCTTGGAACCCTTAATCCCCATCCCTTCCTGACGTGATGCTGTGGACTTTACCACCCACAGGGTACCACACACCTTCACCTAGGATTAGGACAGAGGTGGGGTGTACTGCCGAGCACCTCACTTCACCATGCTCAGGGTACCGTACACCTAAGGGCCCAAACCCCCGAGACTCTCTTTCGCTTGTCTCTCTTTCGCTTCGTCTCTCTCCAGCCGAGGGGACTTTGTTCGTCCCCTCGCAGGACTACAAAACCTCGCGGATCGGGACTCCACACTCGCCTTGCACTATAAGTGCGTCTCATTCACACTCCACATAAGAGTCTCCCCGAACCCAACCCGAGGCAAGACACGGTAAAGCTTCCCTTACCTCGGTCCGTGCACGGCTTCCCGGTCCAGGTTACCAGCAGTAATCCCTGTGCCTGTTCCCGGTCTGGGCTGAACTATATCTGGGCTGTCTGTGTATGTTATTGCTGGCCTCCCTTCCCCCCAGAGCTTTGCAGAGCCTGTCTTCAGATTAACAGTCTTGGTCCTTTGCCGGCCATACCGAGACGACCCACCACCCCTGACGGGACTGCTAAAATCAGTGGAGTGCACCTTCCTGTCTGTGGTGGCAAGAAATCTTCGGCAGGCGACAAGATCCCGGACGAGCCCCCAGATTGTGAGAAACATCTCAAATAATTTTCTTCAGACAGGATCTTCTGTGAAGCTATTTTATTCGTGATTGCAATGGCGGGCGTCTTGTCAATTAGGAGTGCATTTTAGTAAACAAATATAACCTTTTATTCCCTATTACCCGACGCCTGATCACCTCCCGTTTCTTCATTGGCTGAGTACTACAGGTTCACAAGCTACTCGGCGGTCCTCTATACCATATATGTACAATTTTTCTTTCTTTTTTTTTTTTTCAACCCTTTAATTTCTCCTTTTTCCCTTTCTTTTCCCCTTTCTTATGTTTTGAGAACGTGTGATCTTTGTTTTACTGTTCTCACACTGCTCATCCTGTTTTTCTCAAGCTTCCACCTTATTTTGGAACAGTGAGGCCTTCTACTGTCCACTTACCTACTTAGCATTTCTCCTTATCATGACTATGCAACTACCTTGGAATACAGAAAAGTAATTCTCTACTGCAAAAACGCAACTTAGTTTCTCACAGCTAAGCTCTACATCTAAACGTCTTTTAAAAACCTCCAGGGACAGTGACTCAACCACTTCCCTGGGCAGCCCATTCCAATGCCTAACAACCTTTTCAGTAAAGAAGTTCTTCCTAATATCCAACCTAATATAATATCAAACCTAAACCTCCCCTGGTGCCTGTCACCAGGCACGTGGGAGAATAGACCAACCCCCACCTTGCTACAGCCTCCTTTAAGGTTCCTGTAGAGTGCGATAAGGTCGCCCCTGAGCCTCCTCTTCTCCAGGCTGAACAATCCCAGCTCCCTCAGCTGCTCCTTGTAAGACTTGTTCTCCAGACCCCTCACCAGCTTCGCTGCCCTTCTCTGGACTCGCTCGAGCACCTCCATGTCCTTCTTGTAGCAAGGGGCTCAAAACTGAACACAGTACTTGAGGTGCGGCCTCACCAGAGCCGAGTACAGGGGGACAATCACTTCCCTAGTCCTGCTAGCCACACTGCTTCTTATAGAAGTCAGGATGCTGTTGGCCTTCTTGGCCACCTGAGCGCACTGCTGGCTCATATTCAGCCGACTATCAACCAATACTCCCAGGCCCTTCTCAGCCAGGCAGCTTTCTAACCACTCCTCTCCCAGCCTGTAGCGCTGCTTGGGGTTGTTGTGCCCCAGGTGCAGGACCCGGCACTTGGCTTTGCTGAACTTCATACAGTTGGCCTCAGCCCATCGGTCCAGCCTATCCAGATCCTCCTGCAGAGCCTTCCTACCCTCGAGCAGATCGATACACGCACCTAACTTGGTGTCGTCTGCAAACTTACTGAGGGTGCACTCGATCCCCTCATCCAGATCATCGATGAAGATATTAAACAGGACTGGTCCCAGTACTGAGCCCTGGGGGACTCCACTAGTGACCGGCCTCCAACTGGATTTAACTCCATTCACCACGACTCTTTGGGCCCGGCTACCCAGGCAGCTTCTAACTCAACAAAGTGTACGCCAGTCCAAGCCAAGAGCAGCCAGTTTCTCGAGGAGAATGCTGTGGGAAACGGTGTCAAAAGCCTTACTCAAGTCAAGGTAGACCACATCCACAGCCTTTTCCTCATCCACTAAGCGCGTCACTTTGTCATAGAAGGAGATCAGGTTCGTCAAGCAGGACCTGTCTTTCATAAACCCATGCTGACTGGGCCTGATCACCTGATTGCCCTGCAGGTACTGCGCGATGACACTCAAAATAATCTGCTGCATGAGCTTCCCTGGCACTGAGGTCAAACTAACAGGCCTATAGTTTCCCAGGCCTACCCTCCAGCCCTTCTTGTAGATGGGCGTCACGTTTGCTAGCCGCCAGTCGACTGGGACCTCCCCTGATAGCCAGGACTGCTGATAAATGATGGAAAGTGGCTTGGCCAGCTCTTGAGCCAGTTCGCTCAGTACCCTCGGGTGGATCCCATCTGGCCCCATTGACTTGCATACATCTAAGTGCTGTAGCAGGTCGCCAACCATTTCCTCGTGGCTTGTGAGGGCCACGTTCTGCTCCCCATCCCCTTCCACCAGCTCAGGGTACTGGGTATCTAGAGAACAACTGGTCTTGCCGCTAAAGACTGAGGCAAAGAAGGCATTAAACACCTCAGCCTTTTCCTCATCTCTCACCACTAAGTTTCCCCCCGCACTCCGTAAAGGATGGAGATTCTCCTTAGTCCTCCTTTTTGTGTTAATGTATTTATAAAAACATTTTCTGTTATCTTTAACAGCAGTAGCCAGATTGAGCTCCAGATGAGCTTTGGCCTTTCTAATTTTGCCCCTGCACACCCTTACAACATCCTTATAATCCTTCTGAGTGGCCCACCCTCTCTTCCAAAGATCATAAACCCTCTTTTTTTTCTTAAGCTCTAGCCACACCTCTCTGTTCAGCCAGGCTGGTCTCCTTCCATGCCGGCTCGTCTTTGGGCACGTGGGGACAGACTGCTCCTGAGCCATTAAGATTTCCTCCCTGAGGAGTGCCCAGCCTTCCTGGACTCCTCTGCCCTTCAGAACTGCCTCCCAAGGGACCCTGCCAACCAGTGTCCTGAACAGCTCAAAGTCTGCCCTCCAGAAGTCCAAGACAGCAGTTTTACTGGTCCCCCTCCTGACTTCGCCAAGAATAGAGAACTCTACCATTTCGTGGTCAATCTGCCCAAGACAGCTCCCAACCACCACATCTCCCACCGGTCCTTCTCTGTTTGTGAGCAGAAGGTCTAGCGGGGCACCTCCCCTGGTAGGCTCACTAAACAGCTGCATCAGGAAACTATCTTCCACGCTCTCCAGAAACCTCCTAGACTGCTTCCTCTGAGCTGTGTTGCATTTCCAGGATATGTCTGGGAAGTTGGAGTCCCCTACGAGGACAAGAGCTGATGATTTCGCAACTTTTGCCAGCTGCCTGTAGAATTCCTCATCCTGGTTTGGCGGTCTGTAACAGACCCCCACCAGGATGCGTGCCTTGTTGGCCTTCCCGCCGACCCTAACCCATAGGGACTCAGCCTTATCATCCCAGTCTCAAGTTCCACAACATCAAAACACTCTCTAATATAGAGAGCCACACCACCACCCCTTCTGCGCTGCCTGTCCCTTCTGAAGATCCTATAGCCAGTCATTGCAGCACTCCAGTCATGGGAGTGGTCCCACCACGTTTCAGTGATGGCAACGACGTCATAGGTATGTTACTATGCGGTGTAACACTGTCTTATGATATGATGAAATTGCTGGTCATGAGACTAACCTGGTATTTGTACTCAGTCGGAGAATGGGAATCATTCCCAAAATACTCTTCTGAGCTCCTGGACCAAGAAACACTGCATTGAATGGGTGTGTCACAGCCCATATCATCCAGAAGCCTCCAGACAGGTTGAGAGACATAATGATCTGTTAAAGACTACAGTTCCCCTGCGTTGACCATAGAGGCTCCAAAGACTGAGAAACAACCTGCAGCCAATAACACAGGCTCAGGCGAGGATCTCACTGAACTACCATTTTTATTGGTGATTGCAGTGGTGGGCGCCCTACAAGCAGGAGCGCGCAGCAGAGGTGTATCATAACCTTACATCCCCTATTATGCAAAGTTTGATTCCTCCCATTTCCTCATTGGCTGAGCACTACAGGTTTGCAACCTACTTGACACTTATTACTATACCATATATGTACAATTTTATTTGACCGACTTTTAATGTCTCCTTTAGTTGTTGTTCTTGTTTTTGTTTTTGTTTTTTTTCCCTTCTTCTCTTGTGACTAGAGGGACTTCTTCTGCCTTGACTAGACACTGGGAACCTCCACTGTCCCCCTACCTTCTTAACATACTCGGCACTGTTATACCACCATTATGCCTGCACAATCACTTTTGAATATGCAAGGTTAGTGGCATTTTCCCCTGCAAGACCACAACTTTCATGCCCACAAAAGGGCACGTGGCGACCCACAGATTACACAGGCCTGAATGCTGCCACTGCACTGGTTACTTTGTCTATTCCCAGCTGAACTGATAAAGTCTCTTTTTCTAATGAACGGGCCTTTCCACGGATGGACACAGTAGACATGTAGGATGTGTTTTTTATGATTCCAACACTGGAGACAGACAGGGAGGGATCTGCTTGTACCTGGCAGGGACTACAATATGCATTTACGTGCTTGCCGCAGGATTTTACGCATAGTCCTGCCATTGCTCCTGCTACACTGGCTAGAGAGCTAGAAACACGAAAATTCTTTCAAGACATTACTGTGGTTCATAATAAAACATAATCAGTTTTGCCAAAATATGGAGCTTCCATTTCCAGGAACTAGAAGCGTACTTGTTTCTACATACCCACAGCAAATGAGCAGAAAGCTGGTAAAGTAACTCAGCTCTTCAACAGATACAGGCAGGTGCAACAGAAGGAAATCAAGCAGATTTCTGCTCTTGTTTCCATGGCCCTACAAGTGGCAGGAAGATGTGATCATTGGGCAGCAACCCCCACCAACCTGAACTCATGGGCAGGAAACAGGGCAAGGGGCGCTTTAAATTATTTTACTGGCTTTCAAGAAGACAGGCCACCTTAGCTAGGCAAATTCAAAGGCCAACACCCATCTGGGTGAAGAACAGAAACACAGACACAAATGCAAACAGTAGTGACCCTCTGGTCAACCTCCCAAGAAACTTGCACAGATTCACCAGAGCACTCTTGCCACGGTTAGGACTAACGGCATGAGAAAAGACAACGGCAAACCTATGCAGGGAAATAGAAGGTATCACAAATGCTCCAGTATACTGCAGAGAAACTTCACAAACAGAGGTCACGTCAAGATTTCAAACAGCAATACAACACACAGTGGTATTAGACCATGTGTCAGGTGCCAAAGGAGCTCTTGTTGACCTTGTGAAAAGCAGTGGTTGCCATTATGTAGACCAAGACAAAAGTAAAAACAGATGTAAAAAAAAAAAGAAGCACCCTCAAGGGAAACATGTTCTTACTCTTGGGGGGGACCAGGCACTGGCAGATGCTTTGAAAATGTTCTCAATGTATTGCTCAAATACGTATGCAGAGGGCTGATGACTGTAGCTGTAACCTGCATGTCTGCTCAACTAATCACTGTCGGTGCGATGATTATGTGCATTAAATGATAGCAAGCCATCACTCAGCAAGAGGGAAAGCTGATGAAAATGGCCAAGAGAGAAAGAGCAGAGTGAAAGAGAACTTTAAAAAGGAGAAGAGCAACTCTTTAGTGTACAAAGCCAGACTGCAGAGTGAGGAAAATCTGCAGTTTTGCCTGGAGTGCAGGCTTTGGAAAGGAAGCAGCAAGAAGGGGCTGCCTGAGTGCGTGGGTCGGTCCCGCCAGGCCTGTGGAGATAGCATTATTGCCCCATGACACCGGCCCTTAATAAAGCCCTTCGTTAACTGCCCATTTTAGCAAAAGTCAAGCAGTTGTGCTGAGAATTCTGCCATCAAGTGGGACCAGAAGTAATAAAGAGCTCCTTCCCAGCTTAGAGGAGGCTGAGAGGAGGCCTCATGGCGGCCTGCAGCCTCCTCACAAGGGGAGCAGAGGGGCAGGCGCTGAGCTGCCAGAGGACAGCAACAGGACCGAGGGAAGGGCACGGAGCTGTGACAGGGGAGGGTGAGGCTGGGTGGTTGGGACCAGTTCTTCACTGAGAGGGTGGTCACAGAATCACAGAATGGCTGAGGTTGGAAGGGACCTCTGAAGATCATCTAGTCCAAACCCCCTGCCGAGCAGGATCACCCAGAGCACACTGTGCAGGATGGCATCCAGGCACATTTCTTAGAATATCTCCAGAGAAGGAGACTCCACAACCTCTCTGGGCAACCTGTTCAAGTGCTCGGTCACCCTCACAGTAAAGAAATGCCCTCTCATATTCAGCCAGGACCTCCTGTGCTTCAGTTTGTGTCCGTTACCCCTCGTCCTGGGTTTAAACAGCGGCCTCCTGTACTGGACGAGACAGGAACAGCCCTTTTCAGCCCTGAGAAGACCAACCGCCACAGCTTCTTTCGGAAGGATGAAGGGGCAGGCACACAGAGAAAAAGAATTCCTGGGACCTCATGGATTGTCCATGGCCTCTTCAGCTGTTCCTGGCATGGCCAAAGTGGCTGCAGGACCAACAGAAGGACCATCTACAATCCGGAGAAACGCTGATCATGGCATGTCTGTGAGCAACCACAAGTTACAGTCTTCCATTGGCACGGATAAAAGCCTGGGGAAACCAATAGGACTCTCCACACAGAACCAGTGCCCGCAGGGTATGAGAGTGCCCAAGCCACCCATGATGGAAATTCAGGATTACAAAAAAGGAAAGAGTCCTTTTTTGTCCAAAAATGTCCAAAATGTCCGAAAATCCCTGTGCTGGGTCTGCCCCCCTACCAGCACGAAGTCCCTGTGTCCGCTTCCTCAAGCCCAAATCCCTCCTCCATCCGGACCAGGTCAAGCAGAAGGAGCTTGGGGCATCCATCACCTGCCCAGTGGCCTCCAGGACACCACGCACCCTCCCAGTTCCCATCTACTTTCACAGCACCGAGACCAGGTTCATGTCTGAGGAGCAGCACGAGGCCCTGGAGCTGCACATCCACAGCAAGAGGCTGCAGCACAGTGGGGACCAGCTTGGCACAGAGCATCCATCACAGCGAGCACTGCCCCAGGAGGAGGGGACCACCAGCACGGAGAGGACAATAACATCAAACAGAGCTGGTACTGAGGCAGGCCCCAAAGGGCACAAGTGGTGGCCCTCTAGTAGAAAATGCCCCAGCAGTGCTGAGAACTCCCCAGGCTTGGGCTCATGCTCCGAGAGCACCCCCAGGAGCACACCACATGGCAGCTTCCCAGCAGGAAGGCCACACTGGTCGGCCATGACACCTCCCAGCTTAACAGCCTCCACAAGATCCCAGAAGCCCTGCAGCCACTCCAGCTCACCCTCACAGCACCACAGTGCCCCTGTCACCAGGTACACATGCTCCTGTCACTTGTACCAAGCCTGTGGCACCAAAGGTACTTTAGCGGTCCCGACCGGCAGCAGCATCCACTCCATCCGGGATAAGATTTGCCAGTGGCAACAGAAGACATCACTGCTGCAGAGCTCTACATCTGAGCGCAGCTGCCATCCAGCCTGCAGGAGAGACAGGGCATGGAGCTTCCAGTTTTCAAAAAACTCCAGTTTCCTACAGAAAAATATTGACTTGTCCATGAGAGAGCTCTGTGGGGTCTCCTCCTGGCAGCAAGGTAGGGTGTGTTGGGGAAATCTCAAGAAAAGTAAGCCTTCTTGTTCTTGTGTATAACAGAATTCCCAAAGCCACTGTTGCAATCTTGAAATACCTGCAGCCCAGGTAACAATTTAGGCTGTGACACATGGGTACCAGCCGGGCTGTGCTGTCGCCCTGGGCAAGGGTCCTGTGGCTTTGGGCATTCTGCCGTCATGGGGACGCTGCCTAGGGCTGCTGGCTGTTCCCAGCTACCCCTATGCTGCATGCCGTGGAGAGGGTGGGGGGCCAGGATGGCTCCCCCTGGGCTCCCTGCGTAGGGCCAGGGTCACATCCCAGCTCCCAGCTCCTCCCACACCCCACACCATACCCAATGCTCTGTCTCTGCCTGCAACTCCATCAGCAACCCTCCTGCAGGCCTTTGTTTGCTGAGCTGCCACTGTCACCCTTGCCTTTTGGTTCTTCTGGGTGGCAGGCACTTCCTTCAGCCCCTCCGGCCTCTGTCAGGTTTTCCAGCACCGTCCATAAAGCAGCACCCATGCCCTGTGTTGTCCCTCGCCAGCTCCCTTGCAGCTCTGGACACACACATCTCACCTGCTGCTTGCTGTCAGCCCGGCAGACTCCCATCTCCATGATGCGTGACACACCTCCAGCTAGCCGTCCGTGGAGGGAATCCTGACAAGGACTGGAGGAGGAGCACCTCGAAAGTCACGTTGTCTTGAAACGTGTGTTAAAGCAAAACTGGAGCTAGGCATGGCCAAACTGCACAGCCTCAGAAAGCTGATTTCAGCCCCTTGTCAGACAAGGGCAGGGCCTACAGCTGCTACAAGGGAAGCAGTGGCCCTTCTGGGCACCCATCTCTTCTCCTGCCCTCCCCACAGAAGAGGCCACTCCCCCTGTGAGAAAGTAAGTTGCGTTTTTGCAGTAGAGAACTAATTTTCTGTATTCCAAGGTAGTTGTGTAGTCATAACAAGGAGAAATGCTAAGTAGATAAGTGGACAGTAGAAGGCCTCACTGTTCCAAAATAAGGTGGAAGCTTGAGAAAAGCAGGATGAGCAGTGTGAGAACAGTAAAACAAAGATCACACGTTCTCAAAACATAAGAAAGGGGAAAAGAAAGGGAAAAAGGAGAAATTAAAGGGTTGAAAAAAAAAAAAAAGAAAGAAAAATTATACATATATGGTATAGAGGAGCGCCGAGTAGCTTGTGAACCTGTAGTACTCAGCCAATGAGGAAAGAGGGGAGGTGATCAGGCGTCAGGTAGTAGGGAATAAAAGGTTATGATTTGTTTACTAAAAGGCACTCCTAATTGGCAGGACGCCCACCATTGCAATCGCGAATAAAATAGCTTCACAGAAAATCCTGTCTGAAGAAAATTGAGATTTCTCTCCCCTCTCCAAAAAAAAAAAAAAAAAAAAAAAAAAGCAGTGGCAGGGAACCTGCCAGCCATGACAGATGGCACCTCATCCCATGCCAATGAGCCGGCAGGATTTAATTCCCGACTCCCATTAACACTCATTAGATTGTCAGTTGGCCATCCCTCTGCTTCTGTCGGATCTTGCCACTACTGCTTCACCGTGTTAATTTGGGGCTGCCTCTGGGGTGGCTGTCAGACCTCCCTCCAGCAGTGTGCTGCCTCAATGTCCCTCAAACCCCTCACTAAATGGGTCTTCAGGGGAGGCAAGCACAGAGCAGCGCGACCAACACCCTTGGGATTGATGGGTAGAGCTAGTTTTAACCCACAGACCAAGTCAGGACACAGGGTTTTCCTGCAGCATCCCCAATTTCCATCCCCAATTTTTTTCCCATCCTCAAAAAGCAGATGTAAAAAAAAAAAAAGAAGCACCCTCAAGGGAAACACCTTCAGCTGTAGCTGTAACCTGCATGTCTGCTCAACTAATCACTGTCGGTGCTATGTTTCTGTGCATTAAATTGCAGCAGGCCATCACTCAGCAAGGGGTAAAGCTGATGAAAATGGCCAAGAGAGAAAGAGCAGAGTGAAAGAGAACTTTAAAAAGGAGAAGAGCAACTCTTTAGTGTACAAAGCCAGACTGCAGAGTGAGGAAAATCTGCAGTTTTGCCTGGAGTGCAGGCTTTGGAAAGGAAGCAGCAAGAAGGGGCTGCCTGAGTGCGTGGGTCGGTCCCGCCAGGCCTGTGGAGATAGCATTATTGCCCCATGACACCGGCCCTTAATAA
This sequence comes from Cygnus atratus, assembly GCF_013377495.2. Lineage (NCBI taxonomy): Eukaryota > Metazoa > Chordata > Aves > Anseriformes > Anatidae > Cygnus > Cygnus atratus. The sequence continues at coordinate 100,057 of NW_026110029.1, read as the reverse complement.
AGCCCTTCGTTAACTGCCCATTTTAGCAAAAGTCAAGCAGTTGTGCTGAGAATTCTGCCATCAAGTGGGACCAGAAGTAATAAAGAGCTCCTTCCCAGCTTAGAGGAGGCTGAGAGGAGGCCTCATGGCGGCCTGCAGCTTCCTCACAAGGGGAGCAGAGGGGCAGGCGCTGAGCTGCCAGAGGACAGCAACAGGACCGAGGGAAGGGCACGGAGCTGCGACAGGGGAGGGTGAAGCTGGGTGATTGGGACCAGTTCTTCACTGAGAGGGTGGTCACAGAATCACAGAATGGCTGAGGTTGGAAGGGACCTCTGAAGATCATCTAGTCCAAACCCCCTGCCGAGCAGGATCACCCAGAGCACACTGTGCAGGATGGCATCCAGGCACATTTCTTAGAATATCTCCAGAGAAGGAGACTCTACAACCTCTCTGGGCAACCTGTTCAAGTGCTCGGTCACCCTCACAGTAAAGAAATGCCCTCTCATATTCAGCCAGGACCTCCTGTGCTTCAGTTTGTGTCCATTGCCTCTCATCCTGTTGCTGGGTAGAACTGAAAAGAGACAGGCTCCATCCTCTCGACACCCTCCCCTCAGAAATTTAAACACATTGATGAGGTCTCTCCTCAGTCTTCTCTGTTCCAGGATTAAGAGTCCCAGTTCTCTTAGCCTATCCTTGTACCACAGATGCTCCAGTCCTTTAATCATCTTCAAAGCCGTCCACTGGACTCACTCCAGTATTTCTATGTTCCTGTTGTACTGGGGGCACTGGAACAGGGTCCCCAGGGATGTGGTCACAGCACTGAACCAGTCAGAGTCCATGCAGTGTTTAGACAATGCTCTCAGACATCGGGTTTGTTTTTTTGGTCCTCCCTGGAGCCAGGAGTTGGGCTCGATGATCCAGGTGGTTCCCTTCTAACTTGGGATATTCTATGCTTCTATGGAAGTGTGAGGCCCTCGTTGGCATAGTCCGCACCAAGAACCCTTCTCTCCCAACTTGGTATGAGAAGAGTGGGGCAGGGCTGGGTGGATGGGTCCCGGTGCTCCATACATAATTACACTCTCCTTTCACAGCTCCGGGCTTCTTTATGCCCTGCAGTCTATTCCCTGGCTGCATTTGTCTTTGCTAAGATATACATTTGTCACATTGTGACAGGGAAGCTGTGTAGTGTGGCGGACTAAGCAGCTTGGGGTGGGGGACAGGAGCAGCTGTCGGACACAGCTGGAGCTGGGAAGTGGGCTCAGACCCTGGCCCCAAGCAAGGAGCCTGGGGAAGCCATCCTGGTCCCCCACCTATCCACAGGATGCAGCACAGGGGCACCGGCCTGCTTTAATGTGGGCTGGGGTCTGTGACTTCAGAGGCATTGCCACGTGCTGTCTGTGACCTTATGGCCGTGTCCCTACAAAGCACTGGGCACCACCCCACATCTGCCAGTGCGGTTGTACCTGGCTGTGAGCGATGGTCGACAGCAGCTTTTTCCTCATCCCCGGCCTCCTGCTTCTGATGGCTGGGATCTCCCTGCTCTCCAGGGGTCGAGACCGACAGGTACAGGGGGCTGGAGGGTGGGGGAATTTGGGGCTGGGAGACTTGGGGCTTTGGGACTGGGGGGCCAGGAGGTGTTGGAAGGGGTCCCGTGGGTCCCTCCCCAGGTTGGTCACTGTGCCATGCTTCTGTGCCCACAGGGTGACGGCCGACTCCGGCAAAGTTGTGGATGGCGGCAGCGGCAACCACCGGTACCGAAGCCAGGTGAGTCCCCCGTGGGTCAGTCTCAGCACCGAGCAGCCCATCCCTATGGGGCTGCAGTGGCCCTGGTGCCTCTCCCCACTGCAGCTCAGATTCCCTCCCTGTTTTACAGGAAGCAAGAGGCCTTACCAGTCAATTACTGTGGACCACATCGTACATGAGTCCATCATTCGCCCAGACGGGGGGCTGCCTCACAGAGGGGTGCAGCTCACTCGCCCTCTCAAATTGCCCATGGCCCCCCCAGCTGTTCCTGATATGGCTAAAGTGGCTGCAGGACAAGCAGCAGGACGAGCTGCAATGCCAAGGAAAGATGATCGTGGCATCTCTGGAAGAGAAGACAAATCGCTCTCTTCTGTCAACACCAGCAAAAGTGTGGAAAAAGCAAGTGATTCCTCCAGAAAGAACAAGCAACCACATGGCCTGACAGCCCTCAAACGTTCAATAACCGAGACTCAGGATCGTAGGGCAGGAGACAGGGATAAAGAGTTGCACTCTGAGGTGAGCTCCTCCAGCCAGCCACCACAAACGGACTGCATTGTCCGTGAGAGCATTCTCCGCCCAGATGGAGGGCTACCTGACATGAGCGGATTGTTACTGCGGCCTCCTGTACTGCCCAGGGCAGAAGCAGCCTTATTCAGCCCTAAGAACACCATCCGCAAGAGCTTCTTCCAGAAGCATGAGGAGCAGACAAGCAGAGAAAATGAATTGCTGCGGCCTCACAGATTGTCCATGGCTTCTTCAGCTGTTCCTGGCATGGCCAAAGTGGCTGCAGGACCAACAGCAGGACCACCTACCATCCCAAGAAAGGCTGATCATGGCATGACTGTGACAAACCACAAGTTAGAGTCTTCCATTGGCACTGACAGAAGCATGGAGAAAGCAGTAAAACGCTCCATAGAGAACCAGTGCCCGCATGGCCTGAGGGCACCCAAAACATCCAAGATGGAGATTCAAGATTACAAGGAAGGAAAGAGGAATCAAGGGTCACACTCTGGGATCAGCTCCTCCAGCCAGCCACCACAAACGGACTGCATTGTCCGGGAGAGCATTCTCCGCCCTGATGGAGGGCTGCCTCAGAGGAAGGGGGAGTTCCTGCGGCCTTTTGGGTTGCCCATGCTCCCTTCAGCATTTCCCAGCTTGGCCAACAGGGAAAAAGGACTATCTTTGCCCCAGACAAATAGAAGAGATGGCAGGTCTGCACCTGGCAGGCACACAGACTGTGCTCTTCGAGACAAGGAATGCACAGGGAAACTGGGCAGGCTCCCCATGAAACAGCAGCAACCCAGGACTGACATTCGGGGCTCCACGGAATGCAATAACAGTGATCCATCAGCAAGGTGGATGACTGTTCACGAGAGGTTACTTGACCCACAAGAGGGACGATGTCAGTGGAAGGAGGTGTCCAAAGGGCGACATCCACGGGACGACCTGTCCCAGCCTCCTCTTGAACTGTCCACGGCCCTTCCAGTGCTTCCCAGCTCAGCCAACAGAATTATGCATAAAGAGCAGGGCTGCCAAACTGACTATGTTATCATCCTGGATCCGTTTGTGACTGATGCCAGGAATGGGAAAGAGCCCGACACTGCAGCGCCTCTCAGGATCAAGAAGCTGCAGCTGAAGGAAGAGCGCCGCAGCAAGCTCAGTGAGCACATATCAAAGAAGTGCCAGGAAGTACAGCTGCAACGCTTCACTGGGCCAATGCAGAGGTCCACTGAAATGAAGCATCGAGCGCTGCCCAAAAAACCCTGTGCTGGGGCTGGCACCTTACCACCACGAAGTCCCTGTGTCTGCTTCATCAAGCCTAGGCCCCTCCTCCATCCGGACCAGGTCAAGCAGAAGAAGCTTGGGGCATCCATCTCCTGCCCAGAGGCCTCGAGGACACCACGCTCGTGCCCCGCGCCTGTCTTTTTCCACAGCCCTAAGGCCACGTTTATGCCTGAGGAGCAGCGCGAGGCCCTGGAGCTGCACATCCGTGCCAAGAAGCTGCAGATCCTTGAGGAACGTCTGGGCACGAAGCATCCATCCCAGTCAGCTGTGCCCCAGGAGGAGGGTGGCAGGGCAGCCCTAAGGACCAGCGCCCTGCCCAGCAAGCTCTGCAAAGCTACAAAGACATCGAGCACCTCCCGGAACCAGGGATCCCACCAGCCAGACTCTGCTGAGGCAGTGCACAAGAGCAAGTGGCAGAACGTGCGGGCACTCTACTCTGCCCTGCAGGGCAAGGCCCACGGTCACAAGTAGCAATTGTGGAAAGGTGTGATAGAGGACCAGGGGCCAGGAAGCTCACTCCTCTGGTCCAAATAAATCCTCTTCCTAGCCCCATGGTGGGAATTGTACCCTGTTTGTGAAGCGCCGGCAGACTCACGGTGGGCTGTGCCTGTGGGCTGGAGGGGGGATGGCAGGGAAGGGGTGTCCCAGGGCAGGGGGCTTGCCCATTAGTCCACTGTGAATTCACCCATTCCTCTCTTAATTCAGGGGTATTCTAACTGACACCTTCTCAAACTCCTAACTTGCAATTCCCAACTGGTAGCTCACAACTCATGACTTGTTTCGTGCATCCATGGACAAAATAGTTGCCTACCTGATGGTGAGAGATCTACATACGCAGAGGCTGATGAATAGACAGGAGATACCTGGCTCGATCGCAGTTCTCCCGATCCTCCTGACAGTGATGATTCAGATGATCTGGGCAAAGGCAATGCCATGGAGCTGGCTGCTCCCGTGAAAGGGATTGAGCAAACCCAGATGCACCTCCTTCAGACCCCCGCGAGAGGCTTGGCCTCCTTGGAGTTAACTCATCTCCAGCTATAACTGACGGACCGTGTGTGGGAAAAAGGGGCATATCAGGATATCCTTGTGAGAAGCAATCTGTAGAAAGTAACATGGGCTCAGGTGAGGATCTCAGTGAACTAGCTTTTTTATTTGTGATTGCGGTGCCAGGCGTCCTGCAAGCAGGAGCGCGCAGCACAGGTGTATCATAACCTTATATCCCCTATTACCCAATGCTTGATTCCTCCCCTGTTTCCTCACTGGCCGAGTACTACACGTTCAGGACGTACTCGACGCTTGTTACTATACCATGTATGTACAATTTTATTTGACCAACCTTTAATTTCTCCTTTTCCCTCTTTTTTTCTTCCCTCGTGACTGGAGGGGCTTGTGACTTTTTGTTTTTGCTGAATCTGCAATTGCTTGTTTTGTTTTTCTTAGCCATCCTCCTTGTTTTGGGACAGTGCGACATTCCAATGTCCCTTTATCTGCTTAGCATACTCCCCACTGTTATGCCACTGTTATGCCTCCACGATCGCTTTTAAATATGCAAAGGCCCCAAACCTGCAGCTCACACAGCAGGGCAGGAATTGGGGCCTCAGTGCATGTGGAGCTGCAAGGGAGCCAGAATGCTGCCCAAGGCAGGGGCACTGCCTGCAGGTGCAGATGGCAACTGAACCTGCCCAGACTGATTCAGGATCACAAGGCAGGAAACGGAGCTGAAATGATGTGCACAGGGGGCTGCTCCTCCAGCCAGCCGCCAGCGCTGGGCAGCATAGTGCATGAGAGCCACCAGATGGGGTATGTCCCACCATCCAGCCAGCAGCAACAGGGATGATCGTTCATGAGAGTCTTCTTGACCAGACAAGGGGAGATGTCGGTGGAAGGACCTGTCCCAGCAGACTCTTGGATTGTCCACGGCCCTCCCTGTGCTTCCCAGCGCAGCCAACACAGTACTGCAAAAAGACCGGGGCTGCAGAACTGACTTTGTCATCATCCTGGCCCCTGCCACAAGGTACATGTGCTCATGGCTCTTGTGCCAAGCCTGTGGCAGCCAGGGTACTGGAGCAGTACCGACCAGCAACAGCATCCACTCCATCTGGGGAGCGGAGGGGAAGGTGCTGATCTCTGCTGTGTGGGGTGAGCAACAGGACCTGAGGGAACAGCACGGAGCTGTGACAGGGGAGGGTCAGGCTGGGTGTTAGGAAAAGGTTCTTCACCAAAGAGGATGGTTGGGCACTGGAACAGGGTCCCCAGGGATGTGGTCACAGCAGTGAGCCTGTCAGAGTTCATGCAGTGTTTAGACAATGCTCTCAGACATCGGGTTTGGTTTTTTGCTCCTCTGTGGCCTCTTTTGTGTTTGTTTTTCTTTATTTTTTCCCTTCTTATGACTAGAGGGACTTCTTCTGCCTCGACTAGACACTGGGAACCTCCACTGTCCCCCTACCTTCTTAACATACTCGGCACTGTTATACCACCATTATGCCTGCACAATCACTTTTGAATAGGCAAGGTTAGTGGCATTTTTCCCCTGCAAGACCACAACTTTCATGCCCACAAAAGGGCACGTGGCGACCCACAGATTACACAGGCCTGAATGCTGCCACTGCACTGGTTACTTTGTCTATTCCCAGCTGAACTGATAAAGTCTCTTTTTCTAATGAACAGGCCTTTCCACGGATGGACACAGTGGACATGTAGGATGTGTTTTTTATGATTCCAACACTGGAGACAGATAGGGAGGGATCTGCTTGTACCTGGCAGGGACTACAATATGCATTTACGTGCTTGCCGCAGGATTTTACGCATAGTCCTGCCATTGCTCCTGCTACACTGGCTAGAGAGCTAGAAATACGAAAATTCTTTCAAGACATTACTGTGGTTCATAATAAAACATAATCAGTTTTGCCAAAATATGGAGCTTCCATTTCCAGGAACTAGAAGCGTACTTGTTTCTACATACCCACAGCAAATGAGCAGAAAGCTGGTGAAGTAATTCAGCTCTTCAACAGATACAGGCAGGTGCAACAGAAGGAAATCAAGCAGATTTCTGCTCTTGTTTCCATGGCCCTACAAGTGGCAGGAAGATGTGATCATTGGGCAGCAACCCCCACCAACCTGAACTCATCCCTATGCTGGGGCAGGCACCTTACCACGACGAAGTCGCTGTGTCCGCTTCATCAAGCCCAAGCCCCTCCTCCTGACTGTGCTATGATTATGTGCATAAAATGGTAGCAAGCCACCACTTAGCAAGAGGGAAAGCTGATGAAAATGGCCAAGAGAGAAAGAGCAGAGTGAAAGAGAACTTTAAAAAGGAGAAGATCAACTCTTTAGTGTACAAATCCAGACTGCAGAGTGAGAAAAATCTGCAGTCTTGCCTGGAGTGCAGGCTTTGGAAAGGAAGCAGCAAGAAGAGGCTGCCTGAGTGCGTGGGTTGGTCCCGCCAGGCCTGTGGAGACGGCATTATTGCCCCATGACACCGGCCCTTAATAAAGCCCTTCGTTAACTGCTCATTTTAGCAAAAGTCAAGCGGTTGTGCTGAGAATTCTGCCATCAAGTGGGACCAGAAGTAATAAAGAGCTCCTTCCCAGCTTAGAGGAGGCTGAGAGGAGGCCTCATGGCGGCCTGCAGCCTCCTCACAAGGGGAGCAGAGGGGCAGGCGCTGAGCTGCCAGAGGACAGCAACAGGACCGAGGGAAGGGCACGGAGCTGTGACAGGGGAGGGTGAGGCTGGGTGGTTGGGACCAGTTCTTCACTGAGAGGGTGGTCACAGAATCACAGAATGGCTGAGGTTGGAAGGGACCTCTGAAGATCATCTAGTCCAAACCCCCTGCCGAGCAGGATCACCCAGAGCACACTGTGCAGGATGGCATCCAGGCACATTTCTTAGAATATCTCCAGAGAAGGAGACTCCACAACCTCTCTGGGCAACCTGTTCAAGTGCTCGGTCACCCTCACAGTAAAGAAATGCCCTCTCATATTCAGCCAGGACCTCCTGTGCTTCAGTTTGTGTCCGTTACCCCTCGTCCTGGGTTTAAACAGTGGCCTCCTGTACTGGACGAGACAGGAACAGCCCTCTTCAGCCCTGAGAAGACCAACCGCCACAGCTTCTTTCGGAAGGATGAGGGGCAGGCAGGCAGAGAAAAGGAATTGCTGCGGCCTCATGGATTGTCCATGGCCTCTTCAGCTGTTCCTGGCATGGCCAAAGTGGCTGCAGGACCAGCAGCAGGACCACCTAGAATCCGGAGAAAGGCTGATCATGGCATGTCTGTGAGCAACCACAAGTTACAGTCTTCCATTGGAACCAACAGAAGCATGAGGAAACCAAGTGGGCTCTCCACACAGAACCAGTGCCCGCAGAGCCTGGGGGTGCCCATGCCTTCCTTGAAGGAGATTCAGGATTTCAAGAAAGGAAAGAGGAATCAAGGGCCACACTCTGGGATCAGCTCCTCCAGCCAGCCACCACAAATGGACTGCATTGTCCGGGAGAGCATTCTCCGCCCTGATGGAGGGCTGCCTCAGAGGAAGGGGGAGTTCCTGCGGCCTTTTGGGTTGCCCATGCTCCCTTCAGCATTTCCCAGCTTGGCCAACAGGGAAAAAGGACTACCTTTGCCCCAGACAAATAGAAGAGATGGCAGGTCTGCACCTGGCAGGCACACAGACTGTGCTCTTCAAGGCAAGGAATGCACAGGGAAACTGGGCGGGCTCCCCATGAAACAGCAGCAACTCAGGACTGGCAGTCGGGGCTCCACGGAATGCAACAACAGTGATCCATCAGCAAGGGGGATGATCGTTCACGAGAGGTTACTTGACCCACAAGAGGGACAACATCACTGGGAGGACATGTCCAAGGGGCGACATCCACGAGACGACCTGTCCCAGCTACCTCTTGAACTGTCCACGGCCCTTCCAGTGCTTCCCAGCCCGGCCAACACATTTACGCATAAAGACCAGGGCTGCCAAACTGACTATATTACTACCATCCTGGATCCGTATGTGACTGATGTTAGGAATGGGAAAGAGCCCGACACTGCAGCGCCTCTCAGGATCAAGAAGCTGCAGCTGAAGGAAGAGCACCGCAGCAAGCTCAGTGAGCACGTAACAAAGAAGTGCCAGGAAGTACAGCTGCAACGCTTCACTGGCCAATGCAGAGATCCACCGAAATCAAGCATCGAGCGCCGCCCAAAAATCCCTGTGCTGGGGCTGGCACCTTACCACCACGAAGTCCCTGTGTCTGCTTCTTCACGCCCAAGCCCCTCCTCCGGACCAGGTCAAGCAGAGGAAGCTTGGGGCATCCATCGCCTGACCACCGGCCTCGAGGACACCACGCTCCTGCCCCGTGCCTGTCTACTTCCACAGCCCTGAGGCCACGTTTATGCCTGAGGAGTAACGTGAGGCCCTGGAGCTGCACATTCATGCCAAGGAGCTGCAGATCCTTGAGAAACGTCTGGGCACGAAGCGTCCATCCCAGTCAGCTGTGCCCCAGGAGGAGGGTGGCAGGGCAGCCCTAAGGACCAGCGCCCTGTCCAGCATGCCCTGCAAAGCCACAAAGACATCGAGCACTTCCTGGAACCAGGGATCCCACCAGCCAGACTCCGCTGAGGCGGTGCGCAGGAGCAAGAGGCTGAACCTGCGGGCGCTCTACTCTACCCTGCGGGGCAAGGCCCACAGTCACAGGTTGCAAGTGTGGAAAGCTGTGACAGAGGACCAGAGGCCAGGAAGTTCACTCCTCCAGTCCAAATAAATCCTCTTCCTAGCCCCATGGTGGGAAGCCCCATGCCCTGTTTGTGAAGCGCCCGCAGACTCGTGGTGGGCTGTGCCTGCAGGCTAGACAGTGCACTAAGGGTTAAGAAGAAGGTTACTCAGAGGCATAGACTGGTAACCAGGCTAGAATAAGAGAAAGTGGGATCCAATAAGAAGGAGTTGTTCGGCTCGGAGGGGCCTATAGAGGGCTACGCATGATCAAAAGGAATGCGCCAATCAGAAGTCTGTAACTATGTTTGCCAGCCATGTGCAGCACGTGTAGGGGCTCAGAAAAACTATGTAAGATCTGGCATTGGGACAATAAAGGGTCTTCATTTCTCGACTATCTTGGAGTCCGTGTCGTCATTCCCTTCAGTTCCTGGCATGGCCAAAGTGGCTTCAGGACCATCAGAGAGACAAGATCGAATGCTGTGAAAGAACGATCATGGCATCTCTTTGAGAGGAGACACCATCCAGCCACCATCAATGGGTATGATCATACATGAGAGACTCCTTGACCCAGAAGAGGGGTGACGTTGGTGGAAGAAGTTGTCCAAGGGGCAATGTCTAGGGGAGGAAGTGTCAGAGGACAAGGGGCCAGGCAGCTCCCTCTTCCAGTCCAAATAAATCCTCTTCTAAGCTCCAGTGTGGGTGTCATGCCCTGCCTTTTAAGTGCCAGCAAATTCTCAGTGGGCTGTGCCTATGCCTCTGAAGTATCAACTGCACCACTCAGCTTTGTGTCATCTGCAAACTTGCTGAGGGTGCGCTCCATCCTACCTTCCATGTCACCACTGAAAATATTAAACAATACCATTTCCAGTGGTTTTTGATATGGGAGGGCCAAATCAAAAGGTTTACACAAGTCATGGTAGAGGACATAGAATCACAGAATATCCCGAGCTGGAAGGAACCCAAAAGGATCATGAATAAAAACTCCTGACATCCGTTGTTCTTCACCTGTCCGCTGCCCCTCTGTCATAGAAGGAAGCCAACCTAGTTAGGTACATCAGTGCTAGTTAGGCTGGTTAGTGTGAAGCCACACTGGCTGTCCCGGATCACCTCCCTCTCTTGCATATGACTTAACATGGTTTCCAGGAGGATCTGCTCCATGATCTTACCAGGCACAGAGGTGAGGCTGACCAAGAGCTGGTGAAGGCTGAGGCAACAAAGTTGTGGAGTACCTCAGCCCCCTCCATGTGAGTAACAAAGTCATGTTTTTGGAGTAGAGGGTGTTTTTGCCTTGAAAAATCCCACTAACCTTGCATATTCAAAAGTGATTGTGCAGGCATGACAGTAGCATAGCAGTGGGGAGTATGTTAAACATGGAAGGGGAAGGTCCCACTGTCCCAAAATAAGGAGGATAGCTAAGAAAAATAGGACGAGCAGTGCGAAAGCAATAAAATATACATATATATATTATATATATATAATATCATATATATATATACATATAACAATCACAGGCCCTCTAGTCACGAGAGAAGAAGGAAAAAAAAAAAAAGGAAAAGCAGATATTATTGGTTGGTCAAATAAAATGGTACATGTATGTTATAGAAAGGCGTTGAGTAGTTTGTGAATCTGTAGTACTCAGCCAATGAGGAAACGTGAGAAATCAAGCGTCAGGTAATAGGGATTATAAGGTTATGATATAGTTTTACTGTGTGCTCCTGCTTGCGGGACACTTGCCATTGCAATGGCAAATAAAATAGCTTCACGGAAGATCCTGTCTGAGAAAACCATTGAGATATTTCTCACATCCATGTCAGTCATAGCCAGGTCCGCTGTCTCACTCACCAGGGCCAGTAGTTTCTTTTTATTCCTTTGCTGCCTTACGTATCTGTAGAAACCCTTCATGTTATTTTTCACATCCCTAGCCAAGTTTAGCTTCAGCTGTACCTTGGCTTTCCTAATCTGATCCCTACACTGCCGTGCTGTATCCCCATAATCTTCCCAGGATGTGTGATCCTGCCTCCACTGCCTAGGCATTGCCTTTTGTGCTTTAGTCTGGTTAAGTGGTCCTAACTCAGCCCTGCTGGTCTCCTGCCTGCCTTGCCTGATTTCTTGCGTGTTGTAATTAAGAAGAGTTCTTGTGCCTCAAGAAAAATGTCGCTAAATATCTGCCAGCTCTCCTCTGCTCCTTTATTCCCGAGGGCAGTTTCCCAGGGGGTCCTGTGCACTAGTCCCTTGAACAGCTGAAAGTTTGCCTTCCTGAGGTTCAGGGGCCTGCCTATGCTCCTGGCCTGGCCTATATGCCTCAAGACAGTGAATTCTACTAGGGCCTGGTCACTGCAGCCCAGCCTACGTCCAGCCTTAACTCTCCCATAAGCTCTTCCACATGCGTGAGCAACAGGTCCAGTAACGCATCTCATCTGGTTAGGCCTTCCATCGTCTGGACCAGGAAGCTGTCTTCTAACACACCTCAGGAGTCTCCTAGACTGCTTGCAGCTTGCCATGCCGCTTTCCCAGCAGACATCAAGGTGATTGAAGTCCCCTATCCAGATGGTGCCTGTGAGCGTGGTGCCTTCTGTAGGTCTGTACCAAGCTGTCTTAGCCTCCCCCACAGCTGTAGCATTCAGGAGGAGTCAACACTGGATTTGTACGTGTCAATGCAAGCACAACGTAGAACCAACAACAGGTGAAGAAAAACCCTGCAGAAAAACGGTAAGGTGGGAAGTTCAACCCAGTGACCCTCTCAAGAGAGACTGTCCTGATTTTGGCTAGGATAGAGTTAATTATCCTCTTAGTAGCTGGTATGGTGTTGTGTTTGGCATTTAGGATTAGAATAATGTTGATATCACACTGAAGTTTTAATTGTTGCACAGCAGCGCTTATATTAAGCCAAGGACTTTTCAGCTTGTCACCCTGTCCTGCAAGTGGGCAGGCTGGGGGTGCAGCAGGAGCTGGGAGGGGACAGGCCTAGGACAGCTGACGCAAACTGGCCAAAGGAGTATTCCATACCATCTGACATCATGCTAAACAATATATAGGGGTGGCTAGCCGGGTGAGGGGGCCAGCTGCTTGGGGAAAGGCTGGGCATCAGTCAGTGGGTAGCGAGCAATTGCATTGTGCACCACTTATTTGTACACATTATTAGTAGTACTATTATAATAATAATTATTATTTTCCCTTCTTTTCTGTCCTAATAAACTGTCTTTATCTCAACCCACTGGCTTTCATTTCTTTCTAATTCTCTCCCCTATCCCAGAGAGGGAGGGGGGAGTGTGAGCGAACGGCTGTGTGGTGCTTAGCTACTGGCTGGGTTAAACCACAACACTGGGAGGGATCAAACTGTGGATTCGCTACACTCATGTGAAGGCAGCACCACTGCCGGAAGAGAAGGAAGACCTACCATCAAAAGAAACAAAAGAGACTTTGTGGCAAGTAGAACCGACCCAGGGCTGTTTAAAAATTGCTGTTTAAAAGGACAAAATGATTTCTATTCTGATTATAATTTCCTTAACAGGGTCGACTTACAATTCCAATACTTGGACACTGGACTCTATAGTTCAGTAAGCTATAAATTTCACCTGCTTTGCAAATGCAAACCTCACCAAGTTAGTTAGTGAAACAAGATACAGATAATATAGAGTCTTTCTCCTAATTAATAGAAATGGACAAGAACTATGCAGTGAGAACTATGAAGTCTTAAAGTGACATTCATAGTCCCACAGGGGGGAAATTGTACTCCCAAAGCTGGGAAAAAAACAGGAAACATTGAAGAAAATAGGGAGGCCTGTAGCTTGTGTAGTCTTTCTATAGCTTGTGTAGTGTTTTAGCTGAGAAAATAAGGAAAGGGAGAGACAGGTAGCCTTCAGCTAACAGAAGCAAGGAAGGTAAGGGATAAAAAGTAAAAAAGAAGGAGAAAACCAGCTCCAGACTGACCTCTAGTAACCTTTTGCTCATTAAGGGACAGTAACGTGTTAAAAATAACACCCATCAAAATGCTAATGCATGCTAATGTGGGACTTGGTGTCCCATCCTCCCCCCCACCTCTTAAGTTGGGTGAGCTGTAATAGCCAATCAAAAATAGCCAAAGAGATAGTTTTCACAAGTTTGCTGTGTGTAAATGATGGTGATTCGAGTCAGAGGTGTGCTTGCTTTGCGAAAGATCGCCAAGCGCCTGACTCTGCAGAGTTATATAATTAATTATTGAATTAAAAGACCTTCATGTGGATTCTGACTCCATGTACTTATTGGTGCAGCACACTGGGCACGAACCTACAGACCACACTGTCGTCCTCTTTGTCATCTCTCAGGACCTGTGGATTGTTAGCTCTAAGCCCACCCTTGGAAGCCCCGATGCATCTATTCCAAGCAGGAGATCGGGTTTGATGCGAACATGGAGGGAATCAAAGTTACAACCTGAGTGGGACAGACCGTTCCAAGTGCTCCTGATTATTGAAAGGGCAGTAAGAATGGCTGAAAAAGGGTGGACTCATTATACCCGGTAAACGCATCATCTAACGTGATGATACGTGAGAGACTGTCTTAACAGAGACTGTTAAGGTTAAAACAGTTAAAACTAACTCTTGTAAACCTTTAACTTCTCCTTTGAAGAATTCTTAATGAATTAATGAGTAAAAGGAATTGAATTGCACAGAATTAGAGTGTTTCCAGGGAACACTCCCTGGAAGTGGGAGAAAAAGAAGGGTGAGGGGTGGGGTACTGGCTATGTGGCCATAAAGCCATGAAGGTGTTGCCCCTAGGATGGAAGGGAGCTTGCACCCTGGGGACAATAATTCCAAACTTAACTATTATTGAAGACCCGCAAAGCCAAAGCCCCCTTGAGAACCCATGCAGAATTAAGAGGTCCCCTGATAGTCCTCTAGTAAAAAGAAACAGGGCATTTCACAGCTTTGCAAGGTGGTTTTCACCTTGGTTAGGGGTGAGTGAATTAGAAAAAGCTATTGTAACTATCTCAGCTATAATTGAAGAATTAGAAAAGAACACTCTGGATGCAGTCCAGGCACTACAAGAGCAGGTAACAAGTTTGTCACAAAATTGTACTCCAGATTCAAATGACAGTAGATTTATTACTAACCTCACCAGGAGGAGCGTGCACTCTGATTAATGCTAGTTGCTGTATGTATGTAGATCAAATGGGATGAATTTGACTGATCTCAAAAATATTGGGGAAAAAACTTCTTAGGCCTTCATAGAATGGCCTAAGATGACACTTCCAGGGCATTTAGAAACATTTGGGAGAAACTAACTTTGTGGTTTCCTGAATGGAATTGGCTCAACTATTTGTTGGTGTTATAATAATAATGGCATTGTGTATCTGTCATGCCCTGGGACATCCAAAGAAGATTATTGCACCTTAATGTGGAAAAACTCAGGAGCAGGGTATGTGAAGTGGTGCAAAAACAACAACAGGAGTAAGAAAAGAAGAGGGTAATTCTAAGAAACAAAGTTATGTCTTAAAATAAGGAGAATAGCTAAGAAAAATTGGATTGTGCCTAAAGATAGTTCTTTGGGGAGAATGATAAAGAATTGGGAAAACAAAGCTGAAACATGGGAGAACGACTAAAAAAAAAAAAATGTTAGAGATTGTGTAATTGTCTGGCCTAAAAAGCCAATAACTGAAACTTCAGTATTTTGGCCAAAACACAGGCCTGATGAAAATTCAGGCTTTAATTTATATGTAAACAATAAGACTCCTTTTTTAGAGGAGGAATCAAGTTATGCTCCCTCTAATCCTAATATTGCACTGGATGCAGCAGCAGATGCTCAAGGAAGGGAGACAGGGACTGCAATTGACACTAACCACGCAGAAGGAGCTCACTGTAGGCTCTGGAAGAATTAGAACAATGTAGAAGAGATACTGAGAATTTTGCCTTCCCTGATACTAACAATACTAACACCAAATGTGTATCCTCTTCGGGAGGTTTGAGTGGGACGAGGACAAATAGGTTATGTGAACTACCCCTTACCAGACAGGTTAGGAGTTTTAAAAGTGTTTTTTTTTTTTTTTTTTTTTTTTTTTTAAGAAACGGTCTTTAATTCAGGACCCTATAGGACCAGCAGAACAGTCAAATCCATTTCTAAGGCCTAATTTGTATTCCGGGGGCAGGGGGAAATGTCAGTCTTGAGTATGTTATTCACTGGAGAAGAATGTTTAGGAGGGGAATGATTTGGCAGGCAGCTATGCAAGAATGGGAAAGAATTGGGACTTTGAGAATGGGACTGAGAGTAATTCTGATGGAGCAGAAATATCCTTATTCAACTGGGATAATAACAACCCACAACACAGAAATCATACGAGAGACTTGGGGTCAGAATGAGAAAGTACTCGGGGATGAATCCTGAGGACCTGGTAGCCCAAGGGCTCTTGAAAGTTCATTTTGTGATTAAACTCTGGCCAGATACACAGAAAAAGCTCCAGAGGTGGGAGGATGGAGGGAACAGTGTAGGTAGTGTGAAGGTGTATGTCAGGAGGGGAGATGAGAAGGAAAAGCAGAGAGCGAAACTAATGGTATTCACAGTGTACCGGGTAGAGGGTTGGAGATAGAGAGGCTTTCAGGAGGAGTCGGGCCCAGGATAGAAAGGAGAGGAAGAGAGACGAAGGAATGGCAGGCAAGGAAAGCTACCTCTGTTGCAGCCTAAATCCTAGCAGGGACAGACTTAGAGAAGATGTTTTGAGTGTGGCCAGGCTGGCCACTTCAAATAGGAATATCCGCAGTGGAAGAAGGACGAGAGATTTCTTAGAAAGCTAGTCTCACTGAGAGCCCTTGATAAATGAAAAGTGTACCTCAAGGGTTGAGATAAGGACATAGGCATCACTCTACAATTATCGTCACGGGCAAAACAGACTTAGCATAGGAAGATTATTAAAATTTATTATCTCTTGATGACAGGCTGGAAGGGTGAGAAAGACAGAAACGAGATGGAGGCTCTGTTGTGGGGTCCCTCCCTGTTGTGGTTTAGCCCGGCTGGCAGCCAAACACCACACAGCCGTTCGCTCACCCTCCCCCCTCCCTCTCCGGGATGGGGGAGAGAAATGGGAAAGTGAAGTCTGTGAGTTGAGATAAAGACAGTTTATTAAGACAGGGAAAAGAATAACAATAATAATAATAATCAATCTGCCAGGCCTCTCCATATTTGTATTTCAGCCATCGTCCTCCATACCAGAGAGGCTTTGACCGTTTGGCTTGTTTAATTGCAGCACATGTTTCACAATCATGAATAACCTGTGCTATAGTGTCCACGGTCAGGTCCACCCCTCGGTCATGAGCCCATCTGTATGTTGCATCTCTACCTTGATGGCCTGAGGTGTCATGGGCCCATCGGGCTATAAATAATTCACCTTTATGTTGCCAGTCCAGGTCCACCTGAGCCACTTCAATCTTAGCAGCCTGATCCACCTGCTGGTTGTTTTGATGTTCTTCAGTAGCCCGATTCTTGGGCACATGAGCATCTACATGGCGTACCTTTACAACCAGGTTCTCTACCCAGGCAGCAATATCTTGCCACAATGCAGCAGCCCAGATGGGTTTGCCCCGGCGTTCCCAGTTGTTCTGCTTCCATTGCTGTAGCCACCCCCACAGGGCATTTGCTACCATCCATGAATCAGTATAGAGATAGAGAACTGGCCACTTTTCTCATTCAGCAATATCTAAGGCCAGCTGAACGGCTTTCACTTCTGCAAACTGACTCGATTCATCTTCTCCCTCAGCAGCTTCTGCAACTCGTCGTGTAGGACTCCATACAGCAGCTTTCCATCTCCGATGCTTTCCCACCATACGACAGGACCCATCAGTGAACAGGGCATATTTCTTCTCATTTTCTGGTAGCTTGTTGTACAGTGGGGCTTCTTCAGCATGGACCACCTCCTCCTCTGATGATATCCCAAAGTACTTGCCTTCTGGCCAGTCCATAATCACTTCCAGGATTCCTGGGTGACTGGGGTTTCCTGTTCGAGCCCGCTGAGTAATCAGTGCAACCCACTTGCTCCATGTAGCATCAGTTGCATGATGTGTAGAGAGGACCCTTCCTTTGAACATCCAACCCAGTACCGGCAGTCGGGGTGCCAGGAGGAGCTGTGTTTCAGTACCGACCACTTCCGAAGCAGATCGAACTCCCTCATATGCTGCCAATATCTCCTTTTCGGTTGGAGTATAGCGGGCCTCAGATCCTCTGTATCCCCAACTCCAAAACCCCAGGGGTCGACCTCGAGTTTCCCCAGGTTCTTTCTGCCAGAGGCTCCAGGTGGGACCATTCTCCCCGGCTGCGGTGTAGAGCACATTCTTTACATCTGGTCCTGTTCGGACTGGCCCAAGGGCTACTGCATGAACTATTTCCTGTTTAATTTGTTCAAAGGCTTGTCGTTGCTCAGGGCCCCATTCAAAAGCATTCTTCTTACGAGTTACTTGGTAGAGCGGGTTTACAATCAGACTGTAATTTGGAATATGCATTCTCCAAAACCCCACGACACCTAGGAAAGTTTGTGTTTCCTTTTTGCTAGTTGGTGGAGACATAGCTGTTATTTTGTTGATCACATCCATTGGGATTTGACGACGTCCATCTTGCCATTTTATTCCTAAAAACTGGATCTCTCGTGCAGGTCCTTTAACTTTATTTTGTTTTATGGCAAAACCGGCCTTCAGAAGGATTTGGACTATTTTCTTCCCTTTCTCGAAAACTTCCTCTGCAGTGTCACCCCACCACCCCACACAATGATGTCATCGATGTACTGCAGGTGTTCAGGAGCCTCCCCCTGCTCCAGCGCAGACTGGATCAGTCCATGGCAAATGGTAGGGCTATGTTTCCACCCCTGGGGCAGCCGATTCCAAGTATATTGGACTCCCCTCCAAGTGAAAGCAAACTGTGGCCTGCACTCTGCTGCTAGAGGGATGGAGAAAAATGCATTAGCAATATCAGTTGTGGCATACCACTTGGCTGCCTTTGATTCCAGTTCGTACTGGAGTTCTAGCATGTCCGGCACTGCAGCACTCAGTGGTGGCGTGACTTCGTTCAGGCCACGATAGTCCACTGTTAGTCTCCACTCACCATTAGACTTTCGCACTGGCCATATGGGACTATTAAAAGGTGAATGGGTCTTGCTGATCACTCCTTGGCTCTCCAGTTGACGAATTAGCTCGTGGATGGGAATCAGGGAGTCTCGGTTGGTGCGATATTGCCGCCGGTGCACAGTTGTGGTAGCGATTGGCACTTGCTGTTCTTCAACCCTCAGCAGCCCCACAACAGAAGGGTCCTCTGAGAGACCGGGCAAGGTAGACAACTGTTTAATGTCCTCTGTCTCTAAGGCAGCTATGCCAAAAGCCCAGCGGAACCCTTTTGGGTCCTTGAAATATCCTCTTCTAAGATAGTCTATGCCAAGGATGCACGGAGCATCCGGGCCAGTCACAATACGGTGCTTTTGTCACTCATTTCCGGTTAGACTCACTTCAGCTTCCAACACAGTTAACTGCTGGGATCCCCCTGTCACGCCATAAATACAGATGGGCTCTGGCCCTTTACAGCTTGATGGCATTAGAGTACATTGTGCACCGGTGTCTACTAGAGCCTTATACTTCTGTGCGTCAGACGTGCCAGGCCATCGAATCCACACAGTCCAATAAACTCGGTTGTCCCTTTCCTCCCCCTGGCTGGAGGCAGGGCCCCTCTAGTCCTGGTCAGAATCTTCGTTTCTGTGTTTAAAAGACTGCCTGCTAGAAGTTGGAGCAGCAAACTTTTCAGAGAACCCCTTTCTCCCGATTGTTTTCTTTTGCAACTCACGTACCCGTGCCTCTAGGGTCTCAGTAGATTTTCCATCCCATTTTCTCATGTCCTCTCCATGGTCACGTAGGTAAAACCACAGGGTGGCGCGGGGTGTGTACCCACCATATTGTCTTCTTTGCACGGATGCATGTTTACCCCTAATAGCCGAGACGCTGGTTCGTTCAGGTGGGGGGGAACATAAATTCTCTTTAAGTTGGTGGACCTCTTCAAAAAGTTTCTCCAAAGTATTCTCTTTTAGTTGGTGGCCACTGGTTTGTTCAGGTGGGGGGGGAAGATAAATTCTCTTTAAGTTGGTGGAACTCTTCAGAGAGTTTCTCCACAGCTGAGACGCAGGCCTGTAGGGAAGAGGAGAGATTTCCTTCGTACTCCCGGAGTTGTTTAGCCATGTCACCTGCTGTGGGATCTTCACTGTTTTTCCAGGTTATTATTGACAATGTGCTGGCCCATGTTGATGGTGCATTCCGTACAAACTTCTGCCATATGGGTCGAGTACACTGGACTTCATCTGGATCTGTGGATGTTTGTGCGTCATCTAGGTCCTTATAAATTACTTCCCGTATGGCTAATTCCCTCAGGTACTGAATTCCCTTCTCCATGGTGGTCCACTTGACTGGTAGATGTACAAGTTCTTCCTTGTAGGGATACCTTCCCTTCACAGCTAACAGGAGACGCCTCCAGAGGCTGTGAGATCGTGCTCCATCTCCAATTGCTTTGTCAATGCTTGCATCTCTAGCAAGGGATCCCAACCGCTTGGCTTCCCTGCCCTCTAATTCCACACCATTGGCTCCAGTGTCCCAGCACTGGAGCAGCCAGGTGACAAGCTGTTCACCTATACAGCGACCAAAATCTTTTCGCACATCTCGTAGCTCACGCTGGTATAGGGTTCGGGTAGTTACTGTTGATTTTTTGACATCCTCATCCTCATCTTCATCCTCCTGCACACTTGATGGCCCAGCCTCGTCTTCTCCACACCCAGACTTAGCAGAAGACTTTCTGCGTTCTAAACGACCTGAGTCTCTATACCATTTTTTCACCTTTTCTACAGGGGCAACTTGCACTGCTACAGGTCGCCTCTCCGACCCAGCCACAGGGTCTGCCACAGGGGTTGGAGTACCCTCTGCAGGGGCAACTTGCACTGCTACAGTTTGTTTCTCTGACCCAGCCACAGGAGTGGGAACGGCTGCGGGAGCTGGAACGGCTGCGGGAGCTGGGACGGCTGCAGGAGCTGGAGCCAGGATGGCTGCGGGAGCTGGAGCTGGAACGGCTGCGGGAGCTGGAATGGCTGTGGGAGCTGGAACGGCTGCGGGAGCTGGAGCCGGGACAGCTGCGGGAACTGGAGCCGGGACGGCTGCGGGAGCTGGAGCTGGAACGGCTGCGGGAGCTGGAGCTGGAACGGCTGTGGGAGCTGGAACGGCTGCGGGAGCTGGAACCGGGACGGCTGTGGGAGCTGGAGCTGGAACGGCTGCAGGAGCCGGGACTGGAACGGCTGCAGGAGCTGGAGCTGGAACGGCTGCGGGAGCTGGAACTGGAACGGCTGCGGGAGCTGGAACCGGGACGGCTGCGGGAGCTGGAACTGGAATGGCTGCGGGAGCTGGAACCGGGACAGCTGCGGGAGCTGGAACTGGAATGGCTGCGGGAGCTGGAGCTGGAACGGCTGCGGGAGCTGGAACAGGAACGGCTGCGGGAGCTGGAGCTGGAACGGCTGCGGGAGCTGGAACTGGAACGGCTGCGGGAGCTGGAACCGGGACGGCTGCGGGAGCTGGAACTGGAACGGCTGCGGGAGCTGGAACCGGGACAGCTGCGGGAGCTGGAACTGGAATGGCTGCGGGAGCTGGAACTGGAACGGCTGCGGGAGCTGGAACCGGGACAGCTGCGGGAGCTGGAACTGGAATGGCTGCGGGAGCTGGAACTGGAACGGCTGCGGGAGCTGGAACTGGAACGGCTGCAGGAGCTGGAACCGGGACAGCTGCGGGAGCTGGAACTGGAATGGCTGCGGGAGCTGGAACTGGAACGGCTGCAGGAGCTGGAGCTGGAACGGCTGCGGGAGCTGGAGCTGGAACGGCTGCAGGAGCTGGAACTGGAACGGCTGCAGGAGCTGGAGCTGGAACGGCTGCGGGAGCTGGAGCTGGAACGGCTGCGGGAGCCGGGACTGGAACGGCTGCGGGAGCTGGAACTGGAATGGCTGCGGGAGCTGGAGCTGGAACGGCTGCGGGAGCTGGAACTGGAACGGCTGCGGGAGCTGGAGCTGGAACGGCTGCGGGAGCTGGAACTGGAATGGCTGCGGGAGCTGGAGCTGGAACGGCTGCAGGAGCCGGGACTGGAACGGCTGCGGGAGCTGGAACTGGAATGGCTGCGGGAGCTGGAGCTGAAACGGCTGCAGGAGCCGGGACTGGAACGGCCGCAGGGTCTGTCACTAGGTTGATAGTAGCATCAATTGCAGCTCGATAGGCACAAGCCAGACCCCAGCACGCCACAGTAATTTGTGTCACTTTGGAACTGCCAGAGTCATGACACCTTTTTTTCAAGCATTCTACCAGTTTTTTAGAATTTTGCAGTTGTTCAGGGGTGAATGTCCAAAACACTGGAGGTGCCCACTGCCCTAGAAACCTGCCCATATCCTCCCACACTCCCTGCCACTTGCAAATATCCCGCCTCAAGACAGATCTCCAGATGAGATTCCTAAGTAGTTGTTTAACCTTAAACAAAACCTGAAGCGCATTCAGGAGACATAACAACAAGAACATGCTGGTCTGAGTATCCCAAGGATATTCAACATCTTGGAGAGCTACCGTAACTAGCTCGGGGGATAAGAGGGTGGTGAAGGAGGAAGGGAGAGTGAACAGGTAGGAAAAAATATCTTCCCCTGTCCCCTCCAGAGATTGACTCCCTGATGAAAAAAGGCAATAGGTGTAATTGCTAATAGTTTCTGAGATATGGTTTCCGAAGTATAGAGTCGACGACAGTGCTGAGTACAAATACCAGGTTAGAGTCATGACCAGATATCTCATCATTTCATAAGCCATCGTTACACCACACAGTACCATAACAATCTTAAACCAGGGCCCGGAAAGGATAAACAGCACGACAGGGAGCACATACAGAAAGTAACTTGCTATAAAACTCAATTTGGGAAACAGGTACAGCAGACTTGAGATTAAGGCAATCAACATTGTGACTAGCAACTATTAAGCAGGTCGAATACTTATACCAATTTTAGTTTAACACACTCTGGTCAAATCTGTCGATATCTCAACCCTTCGAGCCCCACGTTGGGCGCCAAATGGACTGTTGAGGTTTAGCCCGGCTGGCAGCCAAACACCACACAGCCGTTCGCTCACCCTCCCCCCTCCCTCTCCGGGATGGGGGAGAGAAACGGGAAAGTGAAGTCTGTGAGCTGAGATAAAGACAGTTTATTAAGACAGGGAAAAGAATAACAATAATAATAATAATAATAATAATAATAATAGTATTAATGTGTACGAAATAAGTGTTGCACAATGCAATTGCTCACCACTCGTCGACCGATGCCCAGCCTATCCCCAAGCAGCCGGCGCCCCACCCCGGCTAGCCACCCCTATATATTGTTCAGCATGACGTCAGATGGTATGGAATACCCCTTTGGCCAGTTTGGGTCAGCTGTCCTGGGTCTGTCTCCTCCCAGCTCCTGCTGCATCCCTAGCCTGCTCGCTAGCAGGACAGAGCAAGAAGCTGAAAAGTCCTTGGCTTGGTGTAAGCACTGCTCTACAACAATTAAAACATCAGCATGTTATCAGCGCTCTTCTCATTCTAATCCAAAACATAGCACCCTGCCAGCTACTAGGAGGAAAATTAACTCTGTCCTACCTGAAACCAGGACACTCCCACAGGGTGCCAACCTTCCTGGGCTGGTCCTGTGTGGGTTTCTCCATGGGCAGCGGCTCTTTGGGGGCTGCCCCAAGTGTGGGTCTGTGCTGCGGGGTCCATCCGTCTGGAGCAGGTTGGTGTACTGGGATGCTGCAGGGAATGTTAACTCCATCCCAGCCAGACCCAGTACACCTTCCATGTCACCACTGAAAATATTAAACAGTACCGTTTGCAGTAGTTTTTGATATGGTAGGGCCAAATCAAAAGGTTTACACAAGTCATGGTAGAGGACATCCATTGCTCTTCCCCTGTCCACTGCCACTCTGTCGTAGAAGGAAGCCAAGCTAGTTAGGCGCATTAGTGCTAGTTAGGCTGGTTAGTGTGAAGCCACGCTGGTGGTCCCGGATCACATCCCTCTCTTCCCTATGCCTTAGCGTGGTTTCCAGGAGGATCTGCTCTATGATCTTACCAGATGCAGAGGTGAGGCTGACCAGTCTGCGGTTCTGCAGGCCTTCCTTTTTACCCCTGTTAGAAGTGTCAGTTGTGTTTCCCCTTTTCCAGTCACAGGCGATTTCACCTGAGTGCCATGACTTTTCAGATATGATGAAGTTCAGCAACCTCATCTGCCAGTTCCATCAGGAGCCTGGGATGCATCTCATCAAGTCCCATGGACTTGTGCACCTTCAGGTTCCTCAGAGAGCCTCAAACCTGGTCTACTGCTCCAGTGGATGGCACTTCATTCTCCCAGTCCCTGCCTCGAGATCATAGAATCACAGAATCATAGAATGGCCTCGGTTGAAAAGGACCTTAAAGATCTTCTAGTTTCAACCCCCCTGCTCTGGGCAGGGTTGCCAACCACTAGAGGAGGCTGCCCAGAGCCACATCCAGCCTGGCCTTGAATGCCTCCACAGATGGGGCATCCACAGCTTCTCTGGGCAACGTGTTGCAGTTCCTCACCACCCTCTGAGTGAAAAACTTTCTCCTAATTTCTAACCAAATCTCCCCTATCTTAGTTTAAAACCATTCCCCCTTGTCCTATCACTATCAACACATATAAACAGGCGTTCCCTCTCCTGTTTATACGCTCCCTTCAAGTACTGAAGGCTGTGATGAGAGCCTTCTCTTCTCCAAGCTAAACAAGCCCAGTTCCCTCAACCTTTCTGCAGAGGAGAGGTGCTCCAGCCCTCTGATCATCTTAGTGGCCCTCCTCTGGACCCGTTCCAGGAGCTCCACACCAATCAATGTGGATTCCTTCAGATCCTGTGACTTGGGACGTATGGAAAGGACAAGAGCTGGTGAAGGCTGAGGCAACAAAGTTGTGGAGTACCTCAGCCCCCTCCATGTGAGTAACAAAGTCATGTTTTTGGAGTAGAGGGTGTTTTTGCCTTGGAAAATCCCACTAACCTTGCATATTCAAAAGTGATTGTGCAGGCATGACAGTAGCATAGCAGTGGGGAGTATGTTAAGCATGGAAGGGGAAGGTCCCACTGTCCCAAAATAAGGAGGATAGCTAAGAGAAAAAAAAGGACAAGCAGTGCGAAAACTATATATACATATACATATACATATATATATACATATATCAATCACGGGCCCTCTAGTCACGAGAGAAGAAAGAAACAAAAGGAAAAGGAGAAATTAACTGTAGGTGAAATAAAATTGTACATGTATGGTATAAAAAGGCATCAAGTAGGTTGTGAACCTGTAGTACGCAGCCAATGAGGAAACGGGAGAAATCAAGCGTTGGGTACTAGGAATTATAAGTTTATGATATAGTTTTACTGTGTGCTCCTGCTTGCGGGACACCTGCCATTGCAATGGCAAATAAAATAGCTTCACGGAAGATCCTGTCTGAGAAAACCACTAAGATATTTCTCACATCCATGTCAGTTGTAGCCAGGCCCCCTGTCTCACCAGGCCCTCTAGTCCAGGGAGACTACTGGTGTAGCTTGCTTGATTGCTACACTTGTTTCACATTTTGGGAGGATCTGTGTGATGGCCTCAATGGTCAAGTCCACTCCTTGATCAAGAGCCTACCTGTATGTGCCATCTGTCCCTAGATGTCTGGATGTTTCATTGGCCCATCGAGCCAACAGCTCACCCTTAAGTTCCCAATCCGGGTCTACCTGAGACACATTTTTGCAGGCTGTTTTACCTGGTCATTGCTCCCATGTTCTTTAGTGGTGTGCTTCTTGGGCACGTGAGTATCTCCATGCTGTAATTTTACATCAGCGTATTTTGTCTGGGCAGCATGTCTTGTCACGATGCAGCAACCCAGACTGGTTCATATCTGTGCTGCCAATTGGTTTGCTTCCACAGCTGTAGACAGCCCCCCAGGGCATTCACTACCAACACAGTACTATACTCCATACCAGGAAGAAAACCCTATCTCAGCTGAAACCAGGAAAAGACGGATGGCATCAGAAGGGAACCTGTAGTGTGGCATATTAACCAGCTTGGGGTCGGGGACAGGAGCAGCTGTCAGACACAGCTGGAGCTGGGAAGTGGGCTGTGACCCTGGCTCCAAGCGAGGAGCCTGGGGGAGCCATCCTGGTCCCCCACCTCCCCACAGGATGCAGCACAGGGGCACCACCCTGCTTCAACGTGGGCTGGGGGCTGTGACCTCACAGAGGCGTTGCCATGTGCTGTCTGTGACCTCATGGCCGTGTCCCTATAAAGCACCGGCCACCACCCCACATCTGCCAGTGCGGTCGTACCTGGCTGTGAGCGATGGTCGACGGCAGCTTTTTCCTCATCCCCGGCCTCCTGCTTCTGATGGCCGGGATTTCCCTGCTCTCCAGGGGTCGACGCCGACAGGTACAGGGGGCTGGAGGGTGGGGGAATTTGGGGCTGGGGGACTGGGGGCCAGGATGTGTCAGAAAGCCCCACGGGACCCTCCCCAGGTTGGTCACTGTGCCATGCTTCTGTGCCCACAGGGTGATGGCCGACTCCAGCGAAGTTGTGGATGGCAGCAACTGCAACCACCAGTACCGAAGCCAGGTGAGTCCCCTGTGGGTCAGCCTCAGCACCGAGCAGCCCATCCCTATGGGGCTGCAGTGGCCCTGGTGCCTCTCTCCTAATGCAGCTCAGACTCCCTCCCTGTTTTGCAGGCGGCAAGAGGTATATCCGCTCAATTAGCCTGAATCACATTGTACAGGAGACCATTATTCGCCCAGATGGGAGGCTGCCTCACAGAGGGGTGCAGCTCACTCGCCCTCTCAAATTGCCCATGGCCCCCCCAGCTGTTCCTGATATGGCTAAAGTGGCTCCAGGACAAGCAGCAGGACGAGCTGCAATACCAAGGAAGGATGATCGTGGCATCTCTGGAAGAGAAGACAAATCGCTCTCTTCTGTCAACACCAGCAAAAGTGTGGAAAAAACAAGTGGACTCTCTAGAAAGAACGAGCAACCACATGGCCTGACAGCCCTCAAACTACTGAAAACAGAGACTCAGGATCGTAGGGCAGGAGACAGGGATGAAGAGCTGCGCTCTGAGGACAGCTCCTCCAGCCAGCCACCACAAACGGACTGCATTGTCCGGGAGAGCATTCTCCGCCCAGATGGAGGGCTGCCTGACATGAGCGGATTGTTACTGCGGCCTCCTGTACTGCCCAGGGCAGAACAATCCCTATTCAGCCAGGAGAACACCATCCGCAAGAGCTTCTTCCAGAAGCATGAGGAGCAGACAAGCAGAGAAAAGGAATTTCTGCGGCCCCATGGATTGTCCAAGTCCTATTCAGCTGTTCCTGGCATGGCCAAAGTGGCTGCAGGACCAACAGCAGGACCACCTACCATCCCAAGAATGGCTGATCATGGCATGACTATGACAAACCAAAAATTACACTCTTCCATTGGCACCAACAGAAGCATGGGGAAACCAAGTGGGCTCTCCACACAGAACCAGTGCCTGCATGGCCAGAGGGCACCCAAAACATCCAAGCTGGAGATTCAGGATTACAACAAAGGAAAGAGGAATCAAGGGCCACACTCTGGGATCAGCTCCTCCAGCCAGCCACCACAAATGGACTGCATTGTCCGGGAGAGCATTCTCCACCCTGATGGAGGGCTGCCTCAGAGGAAGGGGGAGTTCCTGCGGCCTTTTGGGTTGCCCATGCTCCCTTCAGCATTTCCCAGCTTGGCCAACAGGGAAAAAGGACTATCTTTTCCCCAGACAAATAGAAGAGATGGCAGGTCTGCACCTGGCAGGCACACAGACTGTGCTCTTCGAGACAAGGAATGCACAGGGAAACTGGGCGGGCTCCCCATGAAACAGCAGCAACCCAGGACTGACATTTGGAGCTCTACTCGAGGCAAAAATATTGTTCCATCAGCAAGGGGGGTGATTGTTCATGAGAGGTTGCTTGAACCACAAGAGGGGCAACGTCACTGGGAGGACATGTCCATGGGGCGATGTCCAGAGGTTGACCTATCCCAGCCACCTCCTGGTCTATCCAGGGCCCCTCCAGTGCTTCCCAGCCCGGCCAACACAATTATGCACAAAGACCAGGGCTGCCAAACTGACTATGTTATCATCCTGGATCCGTTTGTGACTGATGTTAGGAATAGGAAAGAGCCCGACACTGCAGCGCCTCTCAGGATCAAGAAGCTGCAGCTGAAGGAAGAGCGGCACAGCAAGCTCAGTGAGCACATAACAAAGAAGTGCCAGGAAGTACAGCTGCAACGCTTTCCTGGGCCAGTGCAGAGGTCCATTGAAATGAAGCATCGAGCGCTGCCCAAAAAACCCTGTGCTGGGGCTGGCACCTTACCACCACGAAGTCCCTGTGTCCGCTTCTTCAAGCCCAAGCCCCTCCTCCATCCGGACCAGGTCAAGCAGAGGAAGCTTGGGGCATCTGTCGTCCGCCCACCGGCCTCGAGGACACCACGCTCCTGCCCTGCGCCTGTCTACTTCCACAGCCCTAAGGCCACGTTTATGCCTGAGGAGCAGCGCGAGGCCCTGGAGCTGCACATCCGTGCCAAGAAGCTGCAGATCCTTGAGAAACGTCTGGGCACGAAGCGTCCATCCCAGTCAGCTGTGCCCCAGGAGGAGGGTGGCAGGGCAGCCCTAAGGACCAGTGCCCTGCCCAGCATGCCCTGCAAAGCCACAAAGACATCGAGCACCTCCCGGAACCAGGGATCCCACCAGCCAGACTCTGCTGAGGCGGTGCGCAGGAGCAAGAGGCAGAACCTGCGGGCACAGGACACTGCCCTGCAGGGCAAGGCTAACAGCCGCAGGTTGCAAGTGCGGAAAGGTGTGACAGAGGACCGGGGGCCAGGAAGTTCACTCCTCTGGTCCAAATAAATCCTCTTCCTAGCCCCATGGTGGGAATCGTGCCCTGTTTGTGAAGCGCCGGCAGACTCACGGTGGGCTGTGCCTGTGGGCTGGAGGGGGGATGGCAGGGAAGGGGTGTCCCAGGGCAGGGGGCTTGCCCATTAGTCCACTGTGAATTCACCCATTCCTCTCTTAATTCAGGGGTATTCTAACTGACACCTTCTCAAACTCCTAACTTGCAATTCCCAACTGGTAGCTCACAACTCATGACTTGTTTCATGCATCCATGCACAAAATAGTTGTCTACCCAAGGGTGAGAGAGCACTTCTTTCCTCCTCTGTCACACTGCACTGGGAACCCCCTGTGCCACCCTGGGAAGCAGCAAAGCTTCAGCAGTCCAGCTGCCGTTGGGTTCACTTCTAAAGAGTTTGGGGGAAGCTCCATAAGAAGAATAACATGCCAGAGAGAGAGCAAGAAACAATTCTAGAAGGTAATAGGGCATGTAACAGTCATCAAACAGTTGACATGTGCAGCTAGGACCTCAGAATAGCTTCTCAGCATCAAAAGTGCAGCCCCACATGTTAGCCAATGCCCGTGTGTGTAGGGTTCACTTCTCATGCCCTACTCAAAATGATCCTCTAAAGCAGCGGATGCTACATGCACTGAGGCTGATGAATAGTCAGGAGATACCCGGCTCGATCGCAGTTCTCCTGATCCTCCTGACAGTGATGATTCAGATGATCTGGGCAAAGGCAATGCAATGGAGCTGGCTGCTCCCGTGAAAGGGATTGAGCAAATCCAGATGCACCCCCTCAGACCCCCGCGAGAGGCTTGGCCTCCTTGGAGTTAACTCATCTCCAGCTATAACTGACGGACCGTGTGTGGGAAAAAGGGGCACATCAGGATACCCTTGTGAGAAGCAATCTGTAGAAAGTAACATGGGCTCAGGTGAGGATCTCAGTGAACTAGCTTTTTTATTTGTGATTGCGGTGCCAGGCGTCCTGCAAGCAGGAGCGCGCAGCACAGGTGTATCATAACCTTATATCCCCTACTACCCAATGCTTGATTCCTCCCCTGTTTCCTCACTGGCCGAGTACTACACGTTCAGGACGTACTCGACGCTTGTTACTATACCATGTATGTACAATTTTATTTGACCAACCTTTTAATTTCTCCTTTTCCCTCTTTTTTTCTTCCCTCGTGACTGGAGGGGCTCGTGACTTTTTGTTTTTGCTGAATCTGCAATTGCTTGTGTTGTTTTTCTTAGCCATCCTCCTTGTTTTGGGAGAGTGGGACCTTCCAATATCCCTTTATCTGCTTAGCATACTCCCTACTGTTATGCCACTGTTATGCCTCCACGATCGCTTTTAAATATGCAAAGGCCCCAAACCTGCAGCTCACACAGCAGGGCAGGAATTGGGGCCTCAGTGCATGTGGAGCTGCAAGGGAGCCAGAATGCTGCCCAAGGCAGGGGCACTGCCTGCAGGTGCAGATGGCAACTGAACCTGCCCAGACTGATTCAGGATCACAAGGCAGGAAACGGAGCTGAAATGATGTGCACAGGGGGCTGCTCCTCCAGCCAGCCGCCAGCGCTGGGCAGCATAGTGCATGAGAGCCACCAGATGGGGTATGTCCCACCATCCAGCCAGCAGCAACAGGGATGATCGTTCATGAGAGTCTTCTTGACCAGACAAGGGGAGATGTCGGTGGAAGGACCTGTCCCAGCAGACTCTTGGATTGTCCACGGCCCTCCCTGTGCTTCCCAGCGCAGCCAACACAGTACTGCAAAAAGACCGGGGCTGCAGAACTGACTTTGTCATCATCCTGGCCCCTGCCACAAGGTACATGTGCTCATGGCACTTGTGCCAAGCCTGTGGCAGCCAGGGTACTGGAGCAGTACCGACCAGCAACAGCATCCACTCCATCTGGGGAGCGGAGGGGAAGGTGCTGATCTCTGCTGTGTGGGGTGAGCAACAGGACGTGAGGGAACAGCACGGAGCTGTGACAGGGGAGGGTCAGGCTGGGTGTTAGGAAAAGGTTCTTCACCAAAGAGGATGGTTGGGCACTGGAACAGGGTCCCCAGGGATGTGGTCACAGCAGTGAGCCTGTCAGAGTTCATGCAGTGTTTAGACAATGCTCTCAGACATCGGGTTTGGTTTTTTGCTCCTCTGTGGCCTCTTTTGTGTTTGTTTTTCTTTATTTTTTCCCTTCTTATGACTAGAGGGACTTCTTCTGCCTTGACTAGACACCTGGAACCTCCACTGTCCCCCTACCTTCTTAACATACTCGGCACTGTTATACCACCGTTTCGCCTGCACAATCACTTTTGAATATGCAAGGTTAGTGGCATTTTCCCCTGCAAAACCACAACTTTCATGCCCACAAAAGGGCACGTGGCGACCCACAGATTACACAGGCCTGAATGCTGCCACTGCACTGGTTACTTTGTCTATTCCCAGCTGAACTGATAAAGTCTCTTTTTCTAATGAACGGGCCTTTCCACGGATGGACACAGTAGACATGTAGGATGTGTTTTTTATGATTCCAACACTGGAGACAGATAGGGAGGGATCTGCTTGTACCTGGCAGGGACTACAATATGCATTTACGTGCTTGCCGCAGGATTTTACGCATAGTCCTGCCATTGCTCCTGCTACACTGGCTAGAGAGCTAGAAACACGAAAATTCTTTCAAGACATTACTGTGGTTCATAATAAAACATAATCAGTTTTGCCAAAATATGGAGCTTCCATTTCCAGGAACTAGAAGCGTACTTGTTTCTACATACCCACAGCAAATGAGCAGAAAGCTGGTAAAGTAACTCAGCTCTTCAACAGATACAGGCAGGTGCAACAGAAGGAAATCAAGCAGATTTCTGCTCTTGTTTCCATGGCCCTACAAGTAGCAGGAAGATGTGATCATTGGGCAGCAACCCCCACCAACCTGAACTCATCCCTACGCTGGGGCAGGCACCTTACCACGACGAAGTCGCTGTGTCCGCTTTATCAAGCCCAAGCCCCTCCTCCTGACTGTGCTATGATTATGTGCATAAAATGGTAGCAAGCCATCACTCAGCAAGAGGGAAAGCTGATGAAAATGGCCAAGAGAGAAAGAGCAGAGTGAAAGAGAACTTTAAAAAGGAGAAGAGCAACTCCTTAGTGTACAAAGCCAGACTGCAGAGTGAGAAAAATCTGCAGTCTTGCCTGGAGTGCAGGCTTTGGAAAGGAAGCAGCAAGAAGAGGCTGCCTGAGTGCGTGGGTTGGTCCCGCCAGGCCTGTGGAGACGGCATTATTGCCCCATGACACCGGCCCTTAATAAAGCCCTTCGTTAACTGCTCATTTTAGCAAAAGTCAAGCGGTTGTGCTGAGAATTCTGCCATCAAGTGGGACCAGAAGTAATAAAGAGCTCCTTCCCAGCTTAGAGGAGGCTGAGAGGAGGCCTCATGGCGGCCTGCAGCCTCCTCACAAGGGGAGCAGAGGGGCAGGCGCTGAGCTGCCAGAGGACAGCAACAGGACCGAGGGAAGGGCACGGAGCTGTGACAGGGGAGGGTGAGGCTGGGTGGTTGGGACCAGTTCTTCACTGAGAGGGTGGTCACAGAATCACAGAATGGCTGAGGTTGGAAGGGACCCCTGAAGATCATCTAGTCCAAACCCCTGCCGAGCAGGATCACCCAGAGCACACTGTGCAGGATGGCATCCAGGCACATTTCTTAGAATATCTCCAGAGAAGGAGACTCCACAACCTCTCTGGGCAACCTGTTCAAGTGCTCGGTCACCCTCACAGTAAAGGAATGCCCTCTCATATTCAGCCAGGACCTCCTGTGCTTCAGTTTGTGTCCATTGCCTCTCATCCTGTTGCTGGGTAGAACTGAAAAGAGACAGGCTCCATCCTCTCGACACCCTCCCCTCAGAAATTTAAACACATTGATGAGGTCTCTCCTCAGTCTTCTCTTTTCCCGGATAAAGAGTCCCAGTTCTCTTAGCCTATCCTTGTACAACAGGTGTTCCAGTCCTTTAATCATCTTCGAAGCCCTCCACTGGACTCACTCCAGTATTTCTGTGTTCCTGTTGTACTGGAGGCACTGGAACAGGGTCCCCAGGGATGTGGTCGCAGCACTTAACCTGTCAGAGTCCATGCAGTGTTTAGATAATGCTCTCAGACATCGGGTTTGGTTTTTTGGTCCTCCCTGGAGCCAGGAGTTGGGCTCGATGATCCAGGTGGTTCCCTTCCAACTTGGGATATTCTATGCTTCTATGGAAGCGTGAGGCCCTCGTTGGCATAGTCCGCACCAAGAACCCTTCTCTCCCAACTTGGTATGAGAAGAGTGGGGCAGGGCTGGGTGGATGGGTCCCAGTGCTCCATACATAATTACACTTTCCTTTAGCAGCTCCGGGCTTCTTTATGCCCTGCAGTCTATTCCCTGGCTGCATTTGTCTTCGCTAAGTTATACAGTGATCACGCTGTGACAGCGAATCTGCGTTGTGTGGCGGACTAAGCAGCTTGGGGTGGGGAACAGGAAGAGCTGTCGGACACAGCTGGAGCTGGGCAGTGGGCTGTGACTCTGGCCCAGAGAAAGGAGCCCGGGGAGCCATCCTGATCCCCCACGCTCCCCACAGGCCACTGGACTGGTGATGAATGCCCCAAGCTCCTTCTGCTTGACCTGGCCTGGATGGAGGAGGGGTTTGGGCTTGAGGAAGCGGACACAGGGACTTTGTGGTGGTAGGGGGGCAGACCCAGCACGGGGATTTTTGGACATTGTTTATTGCAGCTCTTCCACAGATAGCTGCACTTGCCCAGGGAAGTATTGCAGCTTTACTTCTAGGCACTTTCTTGCTGTGTGCATGCAGAGCTTGCTGCGCTCAGCTGCATGCCTCCGCTGCATGCTGACGGGCACTGCAATGTGGGGTTGGCTCCTGTCCTTCCTGTCAGCTACACACAACCCTGGGGTGGGGGTGGAGTCAGTTAGGCAACCCTGGTCTTTTTGCAATGCTATGTTGGCTGGGCTGAGAAAAGCTGGGAGGGCCATGCACAAGCCAAGAGGCTGCCAGGACACCTCCTCCCACCAATGTCGACCCCCATCTGGGCAAAGGAGACTCTTGTGCATGATCAGCCGCATTGCTGTTGGCTGGATGCTGGAGCACACACCAGCTGCTCCCTGCTTCGTGGGTGCTGGGTGGCATGGACGCACTGGCTTTGTGGGGGCTCCTCTATGCCAGTCCAGGGAGATGTTGCTCCAGCTCCCAGGAAAGCTCTTGCTCCTGGGGTAGCTGTAGCCACAGCAGGACAGGCTGCCCTGCTCCACCAGCTCCTCCAGGTCCTTTCATGCTGCTTGCCAGAAGTCAGGCCTCAGCGCAGCAGCCTCACACCTGGGCAGTGCTGACAGCACCAGCTGCTGCAGCTCCTGGATGGCCTCGATGCACTCAACACAACCAGGATGGCGTTGCCCTGACCCCCACAGACGCTTGGAGTGTGGGGCACCAGGATGGCTCCCCCAGGCTCCTTGCTCGGGGCCGGGATCAGTCCCCCACGCTCCCCACAGGATGCAGCACAGGGGCACCAGCCTGCTTCAACGTGGGCAGGGGGCTGTGACCTCACAGAGGCGTTGCCACGTGCTGTCTGTGACCTCATGGCCGTGTCCCTATAAAGCACCGGCCACCACCCCACATCTGCCAGTGCGGTCGTACCTGGCTGTGAGCGATGGTCGACAGCAGCTTTCTCATCATCCCCAGCCTCCTGATTCTGGTGGCCGGGATTTCCCTGCTCACCAGGGGTCGACACTGACAGGTATAAGGGGCTTGAGGGTGGAGGGTCTCGGGGCTGGGAGACTCGGGGCTTTGGGACTGGGGGCCAGGAGGTGTTGGAAGGAGTCCTGTGGGTCCCTCCCCAGGTTGGTCACTACGCTGTGCTTCTGTGCCCACTGGGTGATGGCCGGTGCCAGCAAAGGTGGGGATGGCGGCAGGTAACCCTGACAGCCCCCAGGCACTGCAGGCCTCAGAAGCACATCTCCAAGGCAGGCAGCAGAGCTGAAGAGGTATTGGCTAAGGTCTCCTCCTCCATCCACTCACCAGAAACGGGGAACATTGTGCACAAGAGTCTCCACCAAGATGAGCTAATACAGTGGTGGGAGGAGCAGTTCCAATGGACTCAGAGCTTGTCTTCTGTCCATGACAGCATCATTCACCCAGACAAAGAACTACCTCACAGATTGGAGAAGCAGCTCTGGCAACCTCCCAATATGTCCTTTGAAGAAAATAGGGAGGCCTGTAGCTTGTGTAGTCTTTCTATAGCTTGTGTAGTGTTTTAGCTGAGAAAATAAGGAAAGGGAGAGACAGGTAGCCTTCAGCTAACAGAAGCAAGGAAGGTAAGGGATAAAAAGTAAAAAAGAAGGAGAAAACCAGCTCCAGACTGACCTCTAGTAACCTTTTGCTCATTAAGGGACAGTAACGTGTTAAAAATAACACCCATCAAAATGCTAATGCATGCTAATGTGGGACTTGGTGTCCCATCCTCCCCCCCACCTCTTAAGTTGGGTGAGCTGTAATAGCCAATCAAAAATAGCCAAAGAGATAGTTTTCACAAGTTTGCTGTGTGTAAATGATGGTGATTCGAGTCAGAGGTGTGCTTGCTTTGCGAAAGATCGCCAAGCGCCTGACTCTGCAGAGTTATATAATTAATTATTGAATTAAAAGACCTTCATGTGGATTCTGACTCCATGTACTTATTGGTGCAGCACACTGGGCACGAACCTACAGACCACACTGTCGTCCTCTTTGTCATCTCTCAGGACCTGTGGATTGTTAGCTCTAAGCCCACCCTTGGAAGCCCCGATGCATCTATTCCAAGCAGGAGATCGGGTTTGATGCGAACATGGAGGGAATCAAAGTTACAACCTGAGTGGGACAGACCGTTCCAAGTGCTCCTGATTATTGAAAGGGCAGTAAGAATGGCTGAAAAAGGGTGGACTCATTATACCCGGTAAACGCATCATCTAACGTGATGATACGTGAGAGACTGTCTTAACAGAGACTGTTAAGGTTAAAACAGTTAAAACTAACTCTTGTAAACCTTTAACTTCTCCTTTGAAGAATTCTTAATGAATTAATGAGTAAAAGGAATTGAATTGCACAGAATTAGAGTGTTTCCAGGGAACACTCCCTGGAAGTGGGAGAAAAAGAAGGGTGAGGGGTGGGGTACTGGCTATGTGGCCATAAAGCCATGAAGGTGTTGCCCCTAGGATGGAAGGGAGCTTGCACCCTGGGGACAATAATTCCAAACTTAACTATTATTGAAGACCCGCAAAGCCAAAGCCCCCTTGAGAACCCATGCAGAATTAAGAGGTCCCCTGATAGTCCTCTAGTAAAAAGAAACAGGGCATTTCACAGCTTTGCAAGGTGGTTTTCACCTTGGTTAGGGGTGAGTGAATTAGAAAAAGCTATTGTAACTATCTCAGCTATAATTGAAGAATTAGAAAAGAACACTCTGGATGCAGTCCAGGCACTACAAGAGCAGGTAACAAGTTTGTCACAAAATTGTACTCCAGATTCAAATGATAGTAGATTTATTACTAACCTCACCAGGAGGAGCGTGCACTCTGATTAATGCTAGTTGCTGTATGTATGTAGATCAAATGGGATGAATTTGACTGATCTCAGAAATATTGGGGAAAAAACTTCTTAGGCCTTCATAGAATGGCCTAAGATGACACTTCCTAATTGTCTGGCCTAAAAAGCCAATAAATGAAACTTCAGTATTTTGGCCAGAACACAGGCCTGATGAAAATTCAGGCTTTAAATTTATATGTAAACAATAAGACTCCTTTTTTGGAGAGGAATCAAGTTACGCTCACTCTAATCCTAATCTTGCACCGGAGGCAGCAGCAGATGCTCAAGGAAGGGAGACAGGGACTGCAATTGACACTAACCATGCAGAAGGAGCTCACTGTAGGCTCTGGAAGAATTAGAACAATGTAGAAGAGATACTGAGAATTTTGCCTTCCCTGATACTAACAATACAAACACCAAATGTGTATCCTCTTCGGGAGGTTTGAATGGGACAAGGACAAACTGGTTATGTGAACTGCTTTGGTTGCTTTCTTCACTGCGACTTCAGGAGTGCTTCTGCGTCCAGCTTTTTGTGTTCCCTTCAGTGCCTTTCCTCTGAGGACTTTTTCATCGTGCAGCTTTTGTGGTTCTCCACACCACGTTTCTGCTGAGGACTGCTTCATCATTCAGCTTTTCGTATTTTCTTCACTGTGGCTCTTGAAGAGTGATTTTTTGTGGAGCTTTTTATGTTTTCTTCACCTTGTGGCCATGAGGATTGCTTCAGCGTGTGGCTTTTGGTGTTTTCTTCACTATGAACCTCGTGGAGTTCTACATCGTCCAGCTTTAGGGGCTCTCAACACCCACTTTTCCCCTGCGGACAGCTATATCGTTCAGCTTTTGAGGTTCCCTTCACCACTTTTCCCCTGAGGAGTGCTTCATCGTACAGCTATTCGTGTTTTCTTCGCTACAGCCCTGAGGAGAACTTCACCATCCAGCTTTTGGTGTTTCCTTCACTGTGGCACTTCAGGAGTAATTCTTCATTGCACTTTTCATCTTTTCTTCACCTCGTGGTCCATGAGGAGTTTTACATTGTGCAACTTTTGGGTTCACTTCACAACATTTCCCTGACGAGAGCTTCGTCATGCAGATTTTGGTATTGCTTTCACATGGTTGCCTCTGAGAAGTGCTTCATCTTCCAAAATTTGGTGGTTTTTCTAGTTTAAATATATTTATTTATTTGTTCCAGGCCCTGAGGATTGCTTCATCGTGCAGCTTGTGGTGTTTCTTCACTGCAGCCTCTGAGGAGTGCTTTGTTGAGCAGCTTTTAGTGTCTTCTTGACTTTGCGACCATTGAGTTCTGCATCATGCAGCTTTTGGGGCTCCCCATACCACATGTCCCCTGAGGAGTTCTTCAGCGTGCAGCTTTTGGTGTTTTCTTCACTGTGACCTGTGAGGAGTTGTGCATCGTGCAGCTTCTGGGGTTCCGTTCACCACTTTTCCCCTGAGGAGAGCTTCATTGTGCAGCTATTTGTGTTTTCTTCACTACGACCCTGAGGAGAACTTCATCATGCAGGTTTTTGGGTTGTGTTCACCACGTTTTCCCTGAGGATTGCTTCATCGTGCAGCTTTTGGGGTTTCTTCACTGCAGCCTCTGAGGAGTGCTTTGCTGAGCAGCTTTGGTTGCTTTCTTCACTGCAAGTCGAGGTGTGCTTTTGTGTCCAGCTTTTCGTGTTCCCTTCAGTGCCTTTCGTCTGAGGACATTTTCATCGTGCAGCTTTTGTGGTTCTCCACACCACGTTTCTGCTGAGGATTGCTTCATCATTCAGCTTTTCATGTTATCTTCAGTGTGGCTCGTGAAGAGTGATGCTCAGTGGAGCTTTTTGTGTTTTCTTCACCTTGTGGCCCCTGAGGATTGCTTCAGCGTGCAGCTTTTGGTGTTTTCTTCACTGTGGCCCTGAGGAGTTTCATTGTCCAGCTTTTGGTGTTTTCTTCACTGTGGCACTTCAGGAGTAATTCTTCATTGCACTTTTCATGTTTTCTTCATCTTGTAGCCCCTGAGGAGTTCTCCATCGTGCAGCTTTTGGTGTTTTCTTCACTGTGGCCCTGGATTGCTTCATCATGAAGCTTTTGGTTTTTCCTTCATTACGGCCCGGAAGAGTTCTTCATCGTGCAGCTTTTGTGGTTCTCCATACCATGTTTCTGCTGAGGAGTGCTTCATCATTCCGCTTTTCGTGTTTTCTTCACTGTGTCTCTTGAGGAGTGATTCTTCGTGGAGCTTTTTGTGTTTTCTTCACCTTGTGGCCCCTGGGGAGTGCATCATTGTGCAGCTTTTGGTGTTTTCTTCACTGCGGCCCTGAGGATTGCTTCATCGTGCAGCTTTTGGTGTTGTCTTGATTACGGCTCTGAGGAGTTCTGCATCGTGCAGCTCCTGGGGTTCTCCTCACCATGATTTCCTTGAGAGAGCTTCATTGTGCATTTTTTGGTATTGTTTTCTGCTTGTTGCCCTTGAGAAGTGTTTCATCCTCCAACATGTGGTGTGGTTTTTTCTTGTTTCAGGCCCGTGAGGATTGCAACATTGTGCAGCTTGTGGTGTTTTCTTCACTGTGACCTGTGAGGAGTTGTGCATCGTGCAGCTTCTGGGGTTCCGTTCACCACTTTTCCCCTGAGGAAAGCTTCATCGTGCAGCTATTTGTGTTTTCTTCACTACGACCCTGAGGAGAACTTCATCATGCAGGTTTTTGGGTTGTGTTCACCAGGTTTTCCCTGAGGATTGCTTCATCGTGCAGCTTTTGGGATTTCTTCACTGCAGCCTCTGAGGAGTGCTTTGCTGAGCAGCTTTGGTTGCTTTCTTCACTGCAAGTCGAGGTGTGCTTTTGCGTCCAGCTTTTCATGTTTGCTTCAGTGCCTTTCCTCTGAGGACTTTTTCATCGTACAGCTTTTGTGGTTCTCCACACCACGTTTCTGCTGAGGATTGCTTCATCATTCAGCTTTTCATGTTATCTTCAGTGTGGCTCTTGAAGAGTGATGCTCAGTAGAGCTTTTTGTGTTTTCTTCACCTTGTGGCCCCTGAGGATTGCTTCATCATGCAGTTTTTGGTGTTTTCTTCACTGCGGCCCTGAAGATTGCTTCATCGTGAAGCTTTCGGGGTTTTCTTCTCTGCGGCCCTGTGGAGATCTATATTGGCCAGCTTTTTGTGATTTCTTCTCTGTGACCCTGTGTTGTGGTTTAGCCCGGCTGGCAACCAAACACCACACCGCCGTTTGCTCACCCTCCCCCCTCCCTCTGCGGGATGGGGGAGAGAAACGGGAAAGTGAAGTCTGTGAGTTGAGATAAAGACAGTTTATTAAGACAGGGAAAAGAATAACAATGATAATAATAATAATAATAGTATTAATAGTAATAATGTGTATGAAGTAAGTGTTGCACAATGCAATTGCTCACCACCCGTCGACCGATGCCCAGCCTATCCCCAAGCAGCCGGCGCCCCACCCCGGCTAGCCACCCCTATATATTGTTCAGCATGACGTCAGATGGTATGGAATACCCCTTTGGCCAGTTTGGGTCAGCTGTCCTGGGTCTGTCCCCTCCCAGCTCCTGCTGCATCCCTAGCCTGCTCGCTAGCAGGACAGAGCGAGAAGCTGAAAAGTCCTTGGCTTGGTGTAAGCACTGCTCTACAACAATTA
The DNA here is from genome assembly GCF_013377495.2 of Cygnus atratus. Lineage (NCBI taxonomy): Eukaryota > Metazoa > Chordata > Aves > Anseriformes > Anatidae > Cygnus > Cygnus atratus. The sequence continues at coordinate 60,732 of NW_026110029.1, read as the reverse complement.
AAACATCAGCATGTTATCAGCGCTCTTCTTATTCTAATCCAAAACATAGCACCCTGCCAGCTACTAGGAGGAAAATTAACTCTGTCGTGAATGAAACCAGGACGCCCTGAGGAGTTCTTCATCGTGCAGCTTTTGGTGTTTTCTTCTTTACGGCTCTGAGGAGTTCTGCATCGTGCAGCTCTTGGGGTTCTCCTCACCATGTTTTCCTTGAGAGAGCTTCATTGTGCAATTTTTGGTATTGTTTTCTGCTTATTGCCCTTGAGAAGTGCTTCATCCTCCAAAATGTGGTGTGGTTTTTTCTTGTTCCAGGCCCTGAGGATTGCTTCATCGTGCAGCTTTTGGGGTTTCTTCACTGCAGCCTCTGAGGAGTGCTTTGCTGAGCAGCTTTGGTTGCTTTCTTCACTGCAAGTCGAGGTGTGCTTTTGCGTCCAGCTTTTCGTGTTTGCTTCAGTGCCTTTCCTCTGAGGACATTTTCATCGTGCAGCTTTTGTGGTTCTCCACACCAAGTTTCTGCTGAGGATTGCTTCATCATTCAGCTTTTCATGTTATCTTCAGTGTGGCTCGTGAAGAGTGATGCTCAGTGGAGCTTTTTGTGTTTTCTTCACCTTGTGGCCCCTGAGGATTGCTTCAGCGTGCAGCTTTTGGGGTTTTCTTCACTGCGGCCCTGAGGATTGCTTCATCGCGCAGCTTTTGGGGTTTTCTTCTCTGTGGCCCTGAGGAGTTCTTCATTGTGCAGCATTTGGTGTTTTCTTAACTGCGGATGATGCGGAGTTCCCGTTGTCCAGCTTTTGGGGTTCTCTCCACCCCCTTTTCCTCTGAGGAGAGCTTTATCGTTCCGCTTTTGAGGTTCTCTTCACCACGTTTCCCCTGAGGAGTGCTTCATCGTACAGCTATTCACGTTTTCTTCCCTACAACCTGAGGAGAACTTCATTGTCCAGCTTTTGGTGTTTTCTTCACTGTGGCACTTCAGGAGTAATTCTTCATTGCACTTTTCATGTTTTCTTCATCTTGTAGCCCCTGAGGAGTTCTCCATCGTGCAGCTTTTGGTGTTTTCTTCACTGTGGCCCTGGATTGCTTCATCATGAAGCTTTTGGTTTTTCCTTCATTACGGCCCGGAAGAGTTCTTCATCGTGCAGCTTTTGTGGTTCTCCATACCATGTTTCTGCTGAGGAGTGCTTCATCATTCCGCTTTTCGTGTTTTCTTCACTGTGTCTCTTGAGGAGTGATTCTTCGTGGAGCTTTTTGTGTTTTCTTCACCTTGTGGCCCCTGGGGAGTGCATCATTGTGCAGCTTTTGGTGTTTTCTTCACTGCGGCCCTGAGGATTGCTTCATCGCGCAGCTTTTGGTGTTGTCTTGATTACGGCTCTGAGGAGTTCTGCATCGTGCAGCTCTTGGGGTTCTCCTCACCATGTTTTCCTAGAGAGAGCTTCATTGTGCATTTTTTGGTATTGTTTTCTGCTTGTTGCCCTTGAGAAGTGTTTCATCCTCCAACATGTGGTGTGGTTTTTTCTTGTTTCAGGCCCGTGAGGATTGCGTCATTGTGCAGCTTTAGGTGTTTTCTTCACTGCGGCCCTGAAGATTGCTTCATCGTGCAGCTTTTGGTGTTGTCTTGATTACGGCTCTGAGGAGTTCTGCATCGTGCAACTCTTGAGGCTCTCCTCAGCATGATTTCCTTGAGAGAGCTTCATTGTGCATTTTTTGGTATTGTTTTCTGCTTGTTGCCCTTGAGAAGTGTTTCATCCTCCAACATGTGGTGTGTTTTTTTCTTGTTTCAGGCCCGTGAGGATTGCAACATCGTGCAGCTTGTGGTGTTTTCCTCACTGTGACCTGTGAGGAGTTGTGCATCGTCCAGATTCTGGGGTTGTGTTCAACACTTTTCCCCTGAGGAAAGCTTCATCGTGCAGCTATTTGTGTTGTCTTCACTACGACCCTGAGGAGAACTTCATCATGCAGGTTTTTGGGTTGTGTTCACCACGTTTTCCCTGAGGATTGCTTCATCATGCAGCTTTTGGGATTTCTTCACTGCAGCCTCTGAGGAGTGCTTTGCTGAGCAGCTTTGGTTGCTTTCTTCACTGCAAGTCGAGGTGTGCTTTTGCGTCCAGCTTTTCGTGTTTGCTTCAGTGCCTTTCCTCTGAGGACATTTTCATCGTGCAGCTTTTGTGGTTCTCCACACCACGTTTCTGCTGAGGATTGCTTCATCATTCAGCTTTTCATGTTATCTTCAGTGTGGCTCGTGAAGAGTGATGCTCAGTGGAGCTTTTTGTGTTTTCTTCACCTTGTGGCCCCTGAGGATTGCTTCAGCGTGCAGCTTTTGGTGTTTTCTTCACTGTGGCCCTGAGGATTGCTTCATCGCACAGCTTTTGGTTTTTTTTTCACTGTGGCCCTGAGGAGTTCTTCATTGTTGAGCATTTGGTGTTTTCTTAACTGCGGATGATGCGGAGTTCTCCGTTGTCCAGCTTTTGGGGTTCTCTCCACCCCCTTTTCCTCTGAGGAGAGCTTTATCGTTCCGCTTTTGAGGTTCTCTTCACCACGTTTCCCCTGAGGAGTGCTTCATCGTGCAGCTATTCACGTTTTCTTCCCTACAACCTGAGGGGAACTTCATTGTCCAGCTTTTGGTGTTTTCTTCACTGTGGCACTTCAGGAGTAATTCTTCATTGCACTTTTCATGTTTTCTTCATCTTGTAGCCCCTGAGGAGTTCTCCATCGTGCAGCTTTTGGTGTTTTCTTCACTGTGGCCCTGGATTGCTTCATCATGAAGCTTTTGGTTTTTCCTTCATTACGGCCCGGAAGAGTTCTTCATCGTGCAGCTTTTGTGGTTCTCCATACCATGTTTCTGCTGAGGAGTGCTTCATCATTCCGCTTTTCGTGTTTTCTTCACTGTGTCTCTTGAGGAGTGATTCTTCGTGGAGCTTTTTGTGTTTTCTTCACCTTGTGGCCCCTGGGGAGTGCATCATTGTGCAGCTTTTGGGGTTTTCTTCACTGCGGCCCTGAGGATTGCTTCATCGCGCAGCTTTTGGTGTTGTCTTGATTACGGCTCTGAGGAGTTCTGCATCGTGCAGCTCTTGGGGTTCTCCTCACCATGTTTTCCTAGAGAGAGCTTCATTGTGCATTTTTTGGTATTGTTTTCTGCTTGTTGCCCTTGAGAAGTGTTTCATCCTCCAACATGTGGTGTGGTTTTTTCTTGTTTCAGGCCCGTGAGGATTGCAACATCGTGCAGCTTGTGGTGTTTTCCTCACTGTGACCTGTGAGGAGTTGTGCATCGTCCAGATTCTGGGGTTCTGTTCAACACTTTTCCCCTGAGGAAAGCTTCATCGTGCAGCTATTTGTGTTTTCTTCACTACGACCCTGAGGAGAACTTCATCATGCAGGTTTTTGGGTTGTGTTCACCACGTTTTCCCTGAGGTTTGCTTCATCATGCAGCTTTTGGGATTTCTTCACTGCAGCCTCTGAGGAGTGCTTTGCTGAGCAGCTTTGGTTGCTTTCTTCACTGCAAGTCGAGGTGTGCTTTTGCGTCCAGCTTTTCATGTTTGCTTCAGTGCCTTTCGTCTGAGGACTTTTTCATCGTGCAGCTTTTGTGGTTCTCCACACCACGTTTCTGCTGAGGATTGCTTCATCATTCAGCTTTTCATGTTATCTTCAGTGTGGCTCGTGAAGAGTGATGCTCAGTGGAGCTTTTTGTGTTTTCTTCACCTTGTGGCCCCTGAGGTTTGCTTTAGCGTGCAGCTTTTGGTGTTTTCTTCACTGTGGCCCTGGATTGCTTCATCATGAAGCTTTTCATGTTATCTTCAGTGTGGCTCATGAAGAGTGATACTCAGTGGAGCTTTTTGTGTTTTCTTCACCTTGTGGCCCCTGAGGATAGCTTCAGCGTGCAGCTTTTGGTGTTTTCTTCACTGCGGCCCTGAGGATTGCTTCATCGCGCAGCTTTTGGGGTTTTCTTCACTGCGGCCCTGAGGATTGCTTCATCGCGCAGCTTTTGGGGTTTTCTTCACTGTGGCCCTGAGGAGTTCTTCATTGTGCAGTATTTGGTGTTTTCTTCACTGCGGATGATGCGGAGTTCCCCGTTGTCCAGCTTTTGGGGTTCTCTCCACTCCCTTTTCCTCTGAGGGGAGCTTTATCGTTCCGCTTTTGAGGTTCTTTTCACCACGTTTCCCCTGAGGAGTGCTTCATCGTACAGCTATTCACGTTTTCTTCCCTACAACCTGAGGAGAACTTCATTGTCCAGCTTTTGGTGTTTTCTTCACTGTGGCACTTCAGGAGTAATTCTTCATTGCACTTTTCATGTTTTCTTCATCTTGTAGCCCCTGAGGAGTTCTCCATCGTGCAGCTTTTGGTGTTTTCTTCACTGTGGCCCTGGATTGCTTCATCATGAAGCTTTTGGTTTTTCCTTCATTACGGCCCGGAAGAGTTCTTCATCGTGCAGCTTTTGTGGTTCTCCATACCATGTTTCTGCTGAGGAGTGCTTCATCATTCCGCTTTTCGTGTTTTCTTCACTGTGTCTCTTGAGGAGTGATTCTTCGTGGAGCTTTTTGTGTTTTCTTCACCTTGTGGCCCCTGGGGAGTGCATCATTGTGCAGCTTTTGGGGTTTTCTTCTCTGCGGCCCTGAGGATTGCTTCATCGCGCAGCTTTTGGTGTTGTCTTGATTACGGCTCTGAGGAGTTCTGCATCGTGCAGCTCTTGGGGTTCTCCTCACCATGTTTTCCTAGAGAGAGCTTCATTGTGCATTTTTTGGTATTGTTTTCTGCTTGTTGCCCTTGAGAAGTGTTTCATCCTCCAACATGTGGTGTGGTTTTCTCTTGTTTCAGGCCCCTGAGGATTGCGTCATTGTGCAGCTTTAGGTGTTTTCTTCACTGCGGCCCTGAGGATTGCTTCATCGTGCAGCTTTTGGTGTTGTCTTGATTACGGCTCTGAGGAGTTCTGCATCGTGCAACTCTTGAGGCTCTCCTCAGCATGATTTCCTTGAGAGAGCTTCATTGTGCATTTTTTGGTATTGTTTTCTGCTTGTTGCCCTTGAGAAGTGTTTCATCCTCCAACATGTGGTGTGGTTTTTTCTTGTTTCAGGCCCGTGAGGATTGCAACATCGTGCAGCTTGTGGTGTTTTCCTCACTGTGACCTGTGAGGAGTTGTGCATCGTCCAGATTCTGGGGTTCTGTTCAACACTTTTCCCCTGAGGAAAGCTTCATCGTGCAGCTATTTGTGTTTTCTTCACTACGACCCTGAGGAGAACTTCATCATGCAGGTTTTTGGGTTGTGTTCACCACGTTTTCCCTGAGGATTGCTTCATCATGCAGCTTTTGGGATTTCTTCACTGCAGCCTCTGAGGAGTGCTTTGCTGAGCAGCTTTGGTTGCTTTCTTCACTGCAAGTCGAGGTGTGCTTTTGCATCCAGCTTTTCATGTTTGCTTCAGTGCCTTTCCTCTGAGGACTTTTTCATCGTGCAGCTTTTGTGGTTCTCCACACCACGTTTCTGCTGAGGATTGCTACATCATTCAGCTTTTCATGATATCTTCAGTGTGGCTCGTGAAGAGTGATGCTCAGTGGAGCTTTTTGTGTTTTCTTCACTTTGTGGCCCCTGAGGTTTGCTTTAGCGTGCAGCTTTTGGTGTTTTCTTCACTGTGGCCCTGGATTGCTTCATCATGAAGCTTTTGGTTTTTCCTTCATTACGGCCCTGAGGAGTTCTTCATCATGCAGCTTTTGTGGTTCTCCATACCACGTTTCTGCTGAGGAGTGCTTCATCATTCCGCTTTTCGTGTTTTCTTCACTGTGTCTCTTGAGGAGTGATTCTTCGTGGAGCTTTTTGTGTTTTCTTCACCTTGTGGCCCCTGACGATTGCTTCAGCGTGCAGCTTTTGGGGTTTTCTTCACTGCGGCCCTGAAGATTGGTACATCGTGCAGCTTTTGGGGTTTTCTTCTCTGCGGCCCTGAGGAGTTCTTCATTGTGCAGCTTTTGGTGTTTTCTTAACTGCGGATGATGCGGAGTTCTCCATTGTCCAGCTTTTGGGGTTCTCTCCACCCCCTTTTCCTCTGAGGGGAGCTTTATTGTTCCGCTTTTGAGGTTCTCTTCACCACGTTTCCCCTGAGGAGTGCTTCGTCATGCAGCTATTCACGTTTTCTTCCCTACAACCTGAGGAGTTCTCCATCGTGCAGCTTTTGGTGTTTTCTTCACTGTGGCCCTGGATTGCTTCATCATGAAGCTTTTGGTTTTTCCTTCATTACGGCCCGGAAGAGTTCTTCATCGTGCAGCTTTTGTGGTTCTCCATACCATGTTTCTGCTGAGGAGTGCTTCATCATTCCGCTTTTCGTGTTTTCTTCACTGTGTCTCTTGAGGAGTGATTCTTCGTGGAGCTTTTTGTGTTTTCTTCACCTTGTGGCCCCTGGGGAGTGCATCATTGTGCAGCTTTTGGGGTTTTCTTCACTGCGGCCCTGAGGATTGCTTCATCGCGCAGCTTTTGGTGTTGTCTTGATTACGGCTCTGAGGAGTTCTGCATCGTGCAGCTCTTGGGGTTCTCCTCACCATGTTTTCCTAGAGAGAGCTTCATTGTGCATTTTTTGGTATTGTTTTCTGCTTGTTGCCCTTGAGAAGTGTTTCATCCTCCAACATGTGGTGTGGTTTTTTCTTGTTTCAGGCCCGTGAGGATTGCAACATCGTGCAGCTTGTGGTGTTTTCCTCACTGTGACCTGTGAGGAGTTGTGCATCGTCCAGATTCTGGGGTTCTGTTCAACACTTTTCCCCTGAGGAAAGCTTCATCGTGCAGCTATTTGTGTTTTCTTCACTACGACCCTGAGGAGAACTTCATCATGCAGGTTTTTGGGTTGTGTTCACCACGTTTTCCCTGAGGTTTGCTTCATCATGCAGCTTTTGGGATTTCTTCACTGCAGCCTCTGAGGAGTGCTTTGCTGAGCAGCTTTGGTTGCTTTCTTCACTGCAAGTCGAGGTGTGCTTTTGCGTCCAGCTTTTCATGTTTGCTTCAGTGCCTTTCGTCTGAGGACTTTTTCATCGTGCAGCTTTTGTGGTTCTCCACACCACGTTTCTGCTGAGGATTGCTTCATCATTCAGCTTTTCATGTTATCTTCAGTGTGGCTCGTGAAGAGTGATGCTCAGTGGAGCTTTTTGTGTTTTCTTCACCTTGTGGCCCCTGAGGTTTGCTTTAGCGTGCAGCTTTTGGTGTTTTCTTCACTGTGGCCCTGGATTGCTTCATCATGAAGCTTTTCATGTTATCTTCAGTGTGGCTCATGAAGAGTGATACTCAGTGGAGCTTTTTGTGTTTTCTTCACCTTGTGGCCCCTGAGGATAGCTTCAGCGTGCAGCTTTTGGTGTTTTCTTCACTGCGGCCCTGAGGATTGCTTCATCGCGCAGCTTTTGGGGTTTTCTTCACTGCGGCCCTGAGGATTGCTTCATCGCGCAGCTTTTGGTGTTTTCTTCACTGTGGCCCTGAGGAGTTCTTCATTGTGCAGTATTTGGTGTTTTCTTCACTGCGGATGATGCGGAGTTCCCCGTTGTCCAGCTTTTGGGGTTCTCTCCACTCCCTTTTCCTCTGAGGGGAGCTTTATCGTTCCGCTTTTGAGGTTCTTTTCACCACGTTTCCCCTGAGGAGTGCTTCATCGTACAGCTATTCACGTTTTCTTCCCTACAACCTGAGGAGAACTTCATTGTCCAGCTTTTGGTGTTTTCTTCACTGTGGCACTTCAGGAGTAATTCTTCATTGCACTTTTCATGTTTTCTTCATCTTGTAGCCCCTGAGGAGTTCTCCATCGTGCAGCTTTTGGTGTTTTCTTCACTGTGGCCCTGGATTGCTTCATCATGAAGCTTTTGGTTTTTCCTTCATTACGGCCCGGAAGAGTTCTTCATCGTGCAGCTTTTGTGGTTCTCCATACCATGTTTCTGCTGAGGAGTGCTTCATCATTCCGCTTTTCGTGTTTTCTTCACTGTGTCTCTTGAGGAGTGATTCTTCGTGGAGCTTTTTGTGTTTTCTTCACCTTGTGGCCCCTGGGGAGTGCATCATTGTGCAGCTTTTGGGGTTTTCTTCTCTGCGGCCCTGAGGATTGCTTCATCGCGCAGCTTTTGGTGTTGTCTTGATTACGGCTCTGAGGAGTTCTGCATCGTGCAGCTCTTGGGGTTCTCCTCACCATGTTTTCCTAGAGAGAGCTTCATTGTGCATTTTTTGGTATTGTTTTCTGCTTGTTGCCCTTGAGAAGTGTTTCATCCTCCAACATGTGGTGTGGTTTTCTCTTGTTTCAGGCCCCTGAGGATTGCGTCATTGTGCAGCTTTAGGTGTTTTCTTCACTGCGGCCCTGAGGATTGCTTCATCGTGCAGCTTTTGGTGTTGTCTTGATTACGGCTCTGAGGAGTTCTGCATCGTGCAACTCTTGAGGCTCTCCTCACCATGTTTTCCTTGAGAGAGCTTCATTGTGCATTTTTTGGTATTGTTTTCTGCTTGTTGCCCTTGAGAAGTGTTTCATCCTCCAACATGTGGTGTGGTTTTTTCTTGTTTCAGGCCCGTGAGGATTGCAACATCGTGCAGCTTGTGGTGTTTTCCTCACTGTGACCTGTGAGGAGTTGTGCATCGTCCAGATTCTGGGGTTCTGTTCAACACTTTTCCCCTGAGGAAAGCTTCATCGTGCAGCTATTTGTGTTTTCTTCACTACGACCCTGAGGAGAACTTCATCATGCAGGTTTTTGGGTTGTGTTCACCACGTTTTCCCTGAGGATTGCTTCATCATGCAGCTTTTGGGATTTCTTCACTGCAGCCTCTGAGGAGTGCTTTGCTGAGCAGCTTTGGTTGCTTTCTTCACTGCAAGTCGAGGTGTGCTTTTGCATCCAGCTTTTCATGTTTGCTTCAGTGCCTTTCCTCTGAGGACTTTTTCATCGTGCAGCTTTTGTGGTTCTCCACACCACGTTTCTGCTGAGGATTGCTACATCATTCAGCTTTTCATGATATCTTCAGTGTGGCTCGTGAAGAGTGATGCTCAGTGGAGCTTTTTGTGTTTTCTTCACTTTGTGGCCCCTGAGGTTTGCTTTAGCGTGCAGCTTTTGGTGTTTTCTTCACTGTGGCCCTGGATTGCTTCATCATGAAGCTTTTGGTTTTTCCTTCATTACGGCCCTGAGGAGTTCTTCATCATGCAGCTTTTGTGGTTCTCCATACCACGTTTCTGCTGAGGAGTGCTTCATCATTCCGCTTTTCGTGTTTTCTTCACTGTGTCTCTTGAGGAGTGATTCTTCGTGGAGCTTTTTGTGTTTTCTTCACCTTGTGGCCCCTGACGATTGCTTCAGCGTGCAGCTTTTGGGGTTTTCTTCACTGCGGCCCTGAAGATTGGTACATCGTGCAGCTTTTGGGGTTTTCTTCTCTGCGGCCCTGAGGAGTTCTTCATTGTGCAGCTTTTGGTGTTTTCTTAACTGCGGATGATGCGGAGTTCTCCATTGTCCAGCTTTTGGGGTTCTCTCCACCCCCTTTTCCTCTGAGGGGAGCTTTATTGTTCCGCTTTTGAGGTTCTCTTCACCACGTTTCCCCTGAGGAGTGCTTCGTCATGCAGCTATTCACGTTTTCTTCCCTACAACCTGAGGAGTTCTCCATCGTGCAGCTTTTGGTGTTTTCTTCACTGTGGCCCTGGATTGCTTCATCATGAAGCTTTTGGTTTTTCCTTCATTACGGCCCGGAAGAGTTCTTCATCGTGCAGCTTTTGTGGTTCTCCATACCATGTTTCTGCTGAGGAGTGCTTCATCATTCCGCTTTTCGTGTTTTCTTCACTGTGTCTCTTGAGGAGTGATTCTTCGTGGAGCTTTTTGTGTTTTCTTCACCTTGTGGCCCCTGGGGAGTGCATCATTGTGCAGCTTTTGGTGTTTTCTTCACTGCGGCCCTGAGGATTGCTTCATCGCGCAGCTTTTGGTGTTGTCTTGATTACGGCTCTGAGGAGTTCTGCATCGTGCAGCTCTTGGGGTTCTCCTCACCATGTTTTCCTTGAGAGAGCTTCATTGTGCATTTTTTGGTATTGTTTTCTGCTTGTTGCCCTTGAGAAGTGTTTCATCCTCCAACATGTGGTGTGGTTTTTTCTTGTTTCAGGCCCGTGAGGATTGCAACATCGTGCAGCTTGTGGTGTTTTCCTCACTGTGACCTGTGAGGAGTTGTGCATCGTCCAGATTCTGGGGTTCTGTTCAACACTTTTCCCCTGAGGAAAGCTTCATCGTGCAGCTATTTGTGTTTTCTTCACTACGACCCTGAGGAGAACTTCATCATGCAGGTTTTTGGGTTGTGTTCACCACGTTTTCCCTGAGGATTGCTTCATCATGCAGCTTTTGGGATTTCTTCACTGCAGCCTCTGAGGAGTGCTTTGCTGAGCAGCTTTGGTTGCTTTCTTCACTGCAAGTCGAGGTGTGCTTTTGCGTCCAGCTTTTCGTGTTTGCTTCAGTGCCTTTCGTCTGAGGACTTTTTCATCGTGCAGCTTTTGTGGTTCTCCACACCACGTTTCTGCTGAGGATTGCTTCATCATTCAGCTTTTCATGTTATCTTCAGTGTGGCTCGTGAAGAGTGATGCTCAGTGGAGCTTTTTGTGTTTTCTTCACCTTGTGGCCCCTGAGGTTTGCTTTAGCGTGCAGTTTTTGGTGTTTTCTTCACTGTGGCCCTGGATTGCTTCATCATGAAGCTTTTGATGTTATCTTCAGTGTGGCTCATGAAGAGTGATGCTCAGTGGAGCTTTTTGTGTTTTCTTCACCTTGTGGCCCCTGAGGATTGCTTCAGCGTGCAGCTTTTGGTGTTTTCTTCACTGCGGCCCTGAGGATTGCTTCATCGCGCAGCTTTTGGGGTTTTCTTCACTGTGGCCCTGAGGAGTTCTTCATTGTGCAGCATTTGGTGTTTACTTAACTGCGGATGATGCGGAGTTCTCCATTGTCCAGCTTTTGGGGTTCTCTCCACCCCCTTTTCCTCTGAGGAGAGCTTTATCGTTCCGCTTTTGAGGTTCTCTTCACCACCTTTCCCCTGAGGAGTGCTTCATCGTACAGCTATTCACGTTTTCTTCCCTACAACCTGAGGAGAACTTCATTGTCCAGCTTTTGGTGTTTTCTTCACTGTGGCACTTCAGGAGTAATTCTTCATTGCACTTTTAATGTTTTCTTCATCTTGTAGCCCCTGAGGAGTTCTCCATCGTGCAGCTTTTGGTGTTTTCTTCACTGTGGCCCTGGATTGCTTCATCATGAAGCTTTTGGTTTTTCCTTCATTACGGCCCGGAAGAGTTCTTCATCGTGCAGCTTTTGTGGTTCTCCATACCATGTTTCTGCTGAGGAGTGCTTCATCATTCCGCTTTTCGTGTTTTCTTCACTGTGTCTCTTGAGGAGTGATTCTTCGTGGAGCTTTTTGTGTTTTCTTCACCTTGTGGCCCCTGGGGAGTGCATCATTGTGCAGCTTTTGGGGTTTTCTTCTCTGCGGCCCTGAGGATTGCTTCATCGCGCAGCTTTTGGTGTTGTCTTGATTACGGCTCTGAGGAGTTCTGCATCGTGCAGCTCTTGGGGTTCTCCTCACCATGTTTTCCTTGAGAGAGCTTCATTGTGCATTTTTTGGTATTGTTTTCTGCTTGTTGCCCTTGAGAAGTGTTTCATCCTCCAACATGTGGTGTGGTTTTTTCTTGTTTCAGGCCCGTGAGGATTGCAACATCATGCAGCTTTAGGTGTTTTCCTCACTGTGACCTGTGAGGAGTTGTGCATCGTCCAGGTTCTGGGGTTCTGTTCAACACTTTTCCCCTGAGGAAAGCTTCATCGTGCAGCTATTTGTGTTTTCTTCACTACGACCCTGAGGAGAACTTCATCATGCAGGTTTTTGGGTTGTGTTCACCACGTTTTCCCTGAGGATTGCTTCATCATGCAGCTTTTGGGATTTCTTCACTGCAGCCTCTGAGGAGTGCTTTGCTGAGCAGCTTTGGTTGCTTTCTTCACTGCAAGTCGAGGTGTGCTTTTGCATCCAGCTTTTCATGTTTGCTTCAGTGCCTTTCCTCTGAGGACTTTTTCATCGTGCAGCTTTTGTGGTTCTCCACACCACGTTTCTGCTGAGGATTGCTACATCATTCAGCTTTTCATGATATCTTCAGTGTGGCTCGTGAAGAGTGATGCTCAGTGGAGCTTTTTGTGTTTTCTTCACTTTGTGGCCCCTGAGGTTTGCTTTAGCGTGCAGCTTTTGGTGTTTTCTTCACTGTGGCCCTGGATTGCTTCATCATGAAGCTTTTGGTTTTTCCTTCATTACGGCCCTGAGGAGTTCTTCATCATGCAGCTTTTGTGGTTCTCCATACCACGTTTCTGCTGAGGAGTGCTTCATCATTCCGCTTTTTGTGTTTTCTTCACTGTGTCTCTTGAGGTGTGGTTCTTCGTGGAGCTTTTTGTGTTTTCTTCACCTTGTGGCCCCTGAGGATTGCTTCAGCGTGCAGCTTTTGGTGTTTTCTTCACTGCGGCCCTGAAGATTGGTACATCGTGCAGCTTTTGGGGTTTTCTTCTCTGCGGCCCTGAGGAGTTCTTCATTGTGCAGCTTTTGGTGTTTTCTTAACTGCGGATGATGCGGAGTTCTCCATTGTCCAGCTTTTGGGGTTCTCTCCACCCCCTTTTCCTCTGAGGGGAGCTTTATTGTTCCGCTTTTGAGGTTCTCTTCACCACGTTTCCCCTGAGGAGTGCTTCGTCATGCAGCTATTCACGTTTTCTTCCCTACAACCTGAGGAGTTCTCCATCGTGCAGCTCTTGGTGTTTTCTTCACTGTGGCCCTGGATTGCTTCATCATGAAGCTTTTGGTTTTTCCTTCATTACGGCCCGGAAGAGTTCTTCATCGTGCAGCTTTTGTGGTTCTCCATACCATGTTTCTGCTGAGGAGTGCTTCATCATTCCGCTTTTCGTGTTTTCTTCACTGTGTCTCTTGAGGAGTGATTCTTCGTGGAGCTTTTTGTGTTTTCTTCACCTTGTGGCCCCTGGGGAGTGCATCATTGTGCAGCTTTTGGTGTTTTCTTCACTGCGGCCCTGAGGATTGCTTCATCGCGCAGCTTTTGGTGTTGTCTTGATTACGGCTCTGAGGAGTTCTGCATCGTGCAGCTCTTGGGGTTCTCCTCACCATGTTTTCCTTGAGAGAGCTTCATTGTGCATTTTTTGGTATTGTTTTCTGCTTGTTGCCCTTGAGAAGTGTTTCATCCTCCAACATGTGGTGTGGTTTTTTCTTGTTTCGGGCCCCTGAGGATTGCGTCGTTGTGCAGCTTTAGGTGTTTTCTTCACTGCGGCCCTGAAGATCGCTTCATCGTGCAGCTTTTGGTGTTGTCTTGATTAAGGCTCTGAGGAGTTCTGCGTCGTGCAACTCTTGAGGCTCTCCTCAGCATGATTTCCTTGAGAGAGCTTCATTGTGCATTTTTTGGTATTGTTTTCTGCTTGTTGCCCTTGAGAAGTGTTTCATCCTCCAACATGTGGTGTGGTTTTTTCTTGTTTCAGGCCTGTGAGGATTGCAACATCGTGCAGCTTGTGGTGTTTTCCTCACTGTGACCTGTGAGGAGTTGTGCATCGTCCAGATTCTGGGGTTGTGTTCAACACTTTTCCCCTGAGGAAAGCTTCATCGTGCAGCTATTTGTGTTGTCTTCACTACGACCCTGAGGAGAACTTCATCATGCAGGTTTTTGGGTTGTGTTCACCACGTTTTCCCTGAGGATTGCTTCATCATGCAGCTTTTGGGATTTCTTCACTGCAGCCTCTGAGGAGTGCTTTGCTGAGCAGCTTTGGTTGCTTTCTTCACTGCAAGTCGAGGTGTGCTTTTGCGTCCAGCTTTTCGTGTTTGCTTCAGTGCCTTTCCTCTGAGGACATTTTCATCGTGCAGCTTTTGTGGTTCTCCACACCACGTTTCTGCTGAGGATTGCTTCATCATTCAGCTTTTCATGTTATCTTCAGTGTGGCTCGTGAAGAGTGATGCTCAGTGGAGCTTTTTGTGTTTTCTTCACCTTGTGGCCCCTGAGGATTGCTTCAGCGTGCAGCTTTTGGTGTTTTCTTCACTGTGGCCCTGAGGATTGCTTCATCGCACAGCTTTTGGTTTTTTTTTCACTGTGGCCCTGAGGAGTTCTTCATTGTTGAGCATTTGGTGTTTTCTTAACTGCGGATGATGCGGAGTTCTCCGTTGTCCAGCTTTTGGGGTTCTCTCCACCCCCTTTTCCTCTGAGGAGAGCTTTATCGTTCCGCTTTTGAGGTTCTCTTCACCACGTTTCCCCTGAGGAGTGCTTCATCGTGCAGCTATTCACGTTTTCTTCCCTACAACCTGAGGGGAACTTCATTGTCCAGCTTTTGGTGTTTTCTTCACTGTGGCACTTCAGGAGTAATTCTTCATTGCACTTTTCATGTTTTCTTCATCTTGTAGCCCCTGAGGAGTTCTCCATCGTGCAGCTTTTGGTGTTTTCTTCACTGTGGCCCTGGATTGCTTCATCATGAAGCTTTTGGTTTTTCCTTCATTACGGCCCGGAAGAGTTCTTCATCGTGCAGCTTTTGTGGTTCTCCATACCATGTTTCTGCTGAGGAGTGCTTCATCATTCCGCTTTTCGTGTTTTCTTCACTGTGTCTCTTGAGGAGTGATTCTTCGTGGAGCTTTTTGTGTTTTCTTCACCTTGTGGCCCCTGGGGAGTGCATCATTGTGCAGCTTTTGGGGTTTTCTTCACTGCGGCCCTGAGGATTGCTTCATCGCGCAGCTTTTGGTGTTGTCTTGATTACGGCTCTGAGGAGTTCTGCATCGTGCAGCTCTTGGGGTTCTCCTCACCATGTTTTCCTAGAGAGAGCTTCATTGTGCATTTTTTGGTATTGTTTTCTGCTTGTTGCCCTTGAGAAGTGTTTCATCCTCCAACATGTGGTGTGGTTTTTTCTTGTTTCAGGCCCGTGAGGATTGCAACATCGTGCAGCTTGTGGTGTTTTCCTCACTGTGACCTGTGAGGAGTTGTGCATCGTCCAGATTCTGGGGTTCTGTTCAACACTTTTCCCCTGAGGAAAGCTTCATCGTGCAGCTATTTGTGTTTTCTTCACTACGACCCTGAGGAGAACTTCATCATGCAGGTTTTTGGGTTGTGTTCACCACGTTTTCCCTGAGGTTTGCTTCATCATGCAGCTTTTGGGATTTCTTCACTGCAGCCTCTGAGGAGTGCTTTGCTGAGCAGCTTTGGTTGCTTTCTTCACTGCAAGTCGAGGTGTGCTTTTGCGTCCAGCTTTTCATGTTTGCTTCAGTGCCTTTCGTCTGAGGACTTTTTCATCGTGCAGCTTTTGTGGTTCTCCACACCACGTTTCTGCTGAGGATTGCTTCATCATTCAGCTTTTCATGTTATCTTCAGTGTGGCTCGTGAAGAGTGATGCTCAGTGGAGCTTTTTGTGTTTTCTTCACCTTGTGGCCCCTGAGGTTTGCTTTAGCGTGCAGCTTTTGGTGTTTTCTTCACTGTGGCCCTGGATTGCTTCATCATGAAGCTTTTCATGTTATCTTCAGTGTGGCTCATGAAGAGTGATACTCAGTGGAGCTTTTTGTGTTTTCTTCACCTTGTGGCCCCTGAGGATAGCTTCAGCGTGCAGCTTTTGGTGTTTTCTTCACTGCGGCCCTGAGGATTGCTTCATCGCGCAGCTTTTGGGGTTTTCTTCACTGCGGCCCTGAGGATTGCTTCATCGCGCAGCTTTTGGGGTTTTCTTCACTGTGGCCCTGAGGAGTTCTTCATTGTGCAGTATTTGGTGTTTTCTTCACTGCGGATGATGCGGAGTTCCCCGTTGTCCAGCTTTTGGGGTTCTCTCCACTCCCTTTTCCTCTGAGGGGAGCTTTATCGTTCCGCTTTTGAGGTTCTTTTCACCACGTTTCCCCTGAGGAGTGCTTCATCGTACAGCTATTCACGTTTTCTTCCCTACAACCTGAGGAGAACTTCATTGTCCAGCTTTTGGTGTTTTCTTCACTGTGGCACTTCAGGAGTAATTCTTCATTGCACTTTTCATGTTTTCTTCATCTTGTAGCCCCTGAGGAGTTCTCCATCGTGCAGCTTTTGGTGTTTTCTTCACTGTGGCCCTGGATTGCTTCATCATGAAGCTTTTGGTTTTTCCTTCATTACGGCCCGGAAGAGTTCTTCATCGTGCAGCTTTTGTGGTTCTCCATACCATGTTTCTGCTGAGGAGTGCTTCATCATTCCGCTTTTCGTGTTTTCTTCACTGTGTCTCTTGAGGAGTGATTCTTCGTGGAGCTTTTTGTGTTTTCTTCACCTTGTGGCCCCTGGGGAGTGCATCATTGTGCAGCTTTTGGGGTTTTCTTCTCTGCGGCCCTGAGGATTGCTTCATCGCGCAGCTTTTGGTGTTGTCTTGATTACGGCTCTGAGGAGTTCTGCATCGTGCAGCTCTTGGGGTTCTCCTCACCATGTTTTCCTAGAGAGAGCTTCATTGTGCATTTTTTGGTATTGTTTTCTGCTTGTTGCCCTTGAGAAGTGTTTCATCCTCCAACATGTGGTGTGGTTTTCTCTTGTTTCAGGCCCCTGAGGATTGCGTCATTGTGCAGCTTTAGGTGTTTTCTTCACTGCGGCCCTGAGGATTGCTTCATCGTGCAGCTTTTGGTGTTGTCTTGATTACGGCTCTGAGGAGTTCTGCATCGTGCAACTCTTGAGGCTCTCCTCAGCATGATTTCCTTGAGAGAGCTTCATTGTGCATTTTTTGGTATTGTTTTCTGCTTGTTGCCCTTGAGAAGTGTTTCATCCTCCAACATGTGGTGTGGTTTTTTCTTGTTTCAGGCCCGTGAGGATTGCAACATCGTGCAGCTTGTGGTGTTTTCCTCACTGTGACCTGTGAGGAGTTGTGCATCGTCCAGATTCTGGGGTTCTGTTCAACACTTTTCCCCTGAGGAAAGCTTCATCGTGCAGCTATTTGTGTTTTCTTCACTACGACCCTGAGGAGAACTTCATCATGCAGGTTTTTGGGTTGTGTTCACCACGTTTTCCCTGAGGATTGCTTCATCATGCAGCTTTTGGGATTTCTTCACTGCAGCCTCTGAGGAGTGCTTTGCTGAGCAGCTTTGGTTGCTTTCTTCACTGCAAGTCGAGGTGTGCTTTTGCATCCAGCTTTTCATGTTTGCTTCAGTGCCTTTCCTCTGAGGACTTTTTCATCGTGCAGCTTTTGTGGTTCTCCACACCACGTTTCTGCTGAGGATTGCTACATCATTCAGCTTTTCATGATATCTTCAGTGTGGCTCGTGAAGAGTGATGCTCAGTGGAGCTTTTTGTGTTTTCTTCACTTTGTGGCCCCTGAGGTTTGCTTTAGCGTGCAGCTTTTGGTGTTTTCTTCACTGTGGCCCTGGATTGCTTCATCATGAAGCTTTTGGTTTTTCCTTCATTACGGCCCTGAGGAGTTCTTCATCATGCAGCTTTTGTGGTTCTCCATACCACGTTTCTGCTGAGGAGTGCTTCATCATTCCGCTTTTCGTGTTTTCTTCACTGTGTCTCTTGAGGAGTGATTCTTCGTGGAGCTTTTTGTGTTTTCTTCACCTTGTGGCCCCTGACGATTGCTTCAGCGTGCAGCTTTTGGGGTTTTCTTCACTGCGGCCCTGAAGATTGGTACATCGTGCAGCTTTTGGGGTTTTCTTCTCTGCGGCCCTGAGGAGTTCTTCATTGTGCAGCTTTTGGTGTTTTCTTAACTGCGGATGATGCGGAGTTCTCCATTGTCCAGCTTTTGGGGTTCTCTCCACCCCCTTTTCCTCTGAGGGGAGCTTTATTGTTCCGCTTTTGAGGTTCTCTTCACCACGTTTCCCCTGAGGAGTGCTTCGTCATGCAGCTATTCACGTTTTCTTCCCTACAACCTGAGGAGTTCTCCATCGTGCAGCTTTTGGTGTTTTCTTCACTGTGGCCCTGGATTGCTTCATCATGAAGCTTTTGGTTTTTCCTTCATTACGGCCCGGAAGAGTTCTTCATCGTGCAGCTTTTGTGGTTCTCCATACCATGTTTCTGCTGAGGAGTGCTTCATCATTCCGCTTTTCGTGTTTTCTTCACTGTGTCTCTTGAGGAGTGATTCTTCGTGGAGCTTTTTGTGTTTTCTTCACCTTGTGGCCCCTGGGGAGTGCATCATTGTGCAGCTTTTGGGGTTTTCTTCACTGCGGCCCTGAGGATTGCTTCATCGCGCAGCTTTTGGTGTTGTCTTGATTACGGCTCTGAGGAGTTCTGCATCGTGCAGCTCTTGGGGTTCTCCTCACCATGTTTTCCTAGAGAGAGCTTCATTGTGCATTTTTTGGTATTGTTTTCTGCTTGTTGCCCTTGAGAAGTGTTTCATCCTCCAACATGTGGTGTGGTTTTTTCTTGTTTCAGGCCCGTGAGGATTGCAACATCGTGCAGCTTGTGGTGTTTTCCTCACTGTGACCTGTGAGGAGTTGTGCATCGTCCAGATTCTGGGGTTCTGTTCAACACTTTTCCCCTGAGGAAAGCTTCATCGTGCAGCTATTTGTGTTTTCTTCACTACGACCCTGAGGAGAACTTCATCATGCAGGTTTTTGGGTTGTGTTCACCACGTTTTCCCTGAGGTTTGCTTCATCATGCAGCTTTTGGGATTTCTTCACTGCAGCCTCTGAGGAGTGCTTTGCTGAGCAGCTTTGGTTGCTTTCTTCACTGCAAGTCGAGGTGTGCTTTTGCGTCCAGCTTTTCATGTTTGCTTCAGTGCCTTTCGTCTGAGGACTTTTTCATCGTGCAGCTTTTGTGGTTCTCCACACCACGTTTCTGCTGAGGATTGCTTCATCATTCAGCTTTTCATGTTATCTTCAGTGTGGCTCGTGAAGAGTGATGCTCAGTGGAGCTTTTTGTGTTTTCTTCACCTTGTGGCCCCTGAGGTTTGCTTTAGCGTGCAGCTTTTGGTGTTTTCTTCACTGTGGCCCTGGATTGCTTCATCATGAAGCTTTTCATGTTATCTTCAGTGTGGCTCATGAAGAGTGATACTCAGTGGAGCTTTTGTGTTCTTCACCTTGTGGCCCCTGAGGATAGCTTCAGCGTGCAGCTTTTGGTGTTTTCTTCACTGCGGCCCTGAGGATTGCTTCATCGCGCAGCTTTTGGGGTTTTCTTCACTGCGGCCCTGAGGATTGCTTCATCGCGCAGCTTTTGGTGTTTTCTTCACTGTGGCCCTGAGGAGTTCTTCATTGTGCAGTATTTGGTGTTTTCTTCACTGCGGATGATGCGGAGTTCCCCGTTGTCCAGCTTTTGGGGTTCTCTCCACTCCCTTTTCCTCTGAGGGGAGCTTTATCGTTCCGCTTTTGAGGTTCTTTTCACCACGTTTCCCCTGAGGAGTGCTTCATCGTACAGCTATTCACGTTTTCTTCCCTACAACCTGAGGAGAACTTCATTGTCCAGCTTTTGGTGTTTTCTTCACTGTGGCACTTCAGGAGTAATTCTTCATTGCACTTTTCATGTTTTCTTCATCTTGTAGCCCCTGAGGAGTTCTCCATCGTGCAGCTTTTGGTGTTTTCTTCACTGTGGCCCTGGATTGCTTCATCATGAAGCTTTTGGTTTTTCCTTCATTACGGCCCGGAAGAGTTCTTCATCGTGCAGCTTTTGTGGTTCTCCATACCATGTTTCTGCTGAGGAGTGCTTCATCATTCCGCTTTTCGTGTTTTCTTCACTGTGTCTCTTGAGGAGTGATTCTTCGTGGAGCTTTTTGTGTTTTCTTCACCTTGTGGCCCCTGGGGAGTGCATCATTGTGCAGCTTTTGGGGTTTTCTTCTCTGCGGCCCTGAGGATTGCTTCATCGCGCAGCTTTTGGTGTTGTCTTGATTACGGCTCTGAGGAGTTCTGCATCGTGCAGCTCTTGGGGTTCTCCTCACCATGTTTTCCTAGAGAGAGCTTCATTGTGCATTTTTTGGTATTGTTTTCTGCTTGTTGCCCTTGAGAAGTGTTTCATCCTCCAACATGTGGTGTGGTTTTCTCTTGTTTCAGGCCCCTGAGGATTGCGTCATTGTGCAGCTTTAGGTGTTTTCTTCACTGCGGCCCTGAGGATTGCTTCATCGTGCAGCTTTTGGTGTTGTCTTGATTACGGCTCTGAGGAGTTCTGCATCGTGCAACTCTTGAGGCTCTCCTCACCATGTTTTCCTTGAGAGAGCTTCATTGTGCATTTTTTGGTATTGTTTTCTGCTTGTTGCCCTTGAGAAGTGTTTCATCCTCCAACATGTGGTGTGGTTTTTTCTTGTTTCAGGCCCGTGAGGATTGCAACATCGTGCAGCTTGTGGTGTTTTCCTCACTGTGACCTGTGAGGAGTTGTGCATCGTCCAGATTCTGGGGTTCTGTTCAACACTTTTCCCCTGAGGAAAGCTTCATCGTGCAGCTATTTGTGTTTTCTTCACTACGACCCTGAGGAGAACTTCATCATGCAGGTTTTTGGGTTGTGTTCACCACGTTTTCCCTGAGGATTGCTTCATCATGCAGCTTTTGGGATTTCTTCACTGCAGCCTCTGAGGAGTGCTTTGCTGAGCAGCTTTGGTTGCTTTCTTCACTGCAAGTCGAGGTGTGCTTTTGCATCCAGCTTTTCATGTTTGCTTCAGTGCCTTTCCTCTGAGGACTTTTTCATCGTGCAGCTTTTGTGGTTCTCCACACCACGTTTCTGCTGAGGATTGCTACATCATTCAGCTTTTCATGATATCTTCAGTGTGGCTCGTGAAGAGTGATGCTCAGTGGAGCTTTTTGTGTTTTCTTCACTTTGTGGCCCCTGAGGTTTGCTTTAGCGTGCAGCTTTTGGTGTTTTCTTCACTGTGGCCCTGGATTGCTTCATCATGAAGCTTTTGGTTTTTCCTTCATTACGGCCCTGAGGAGTTCTTCATCATGCAGCTTTTGTGGTTCTCCATACCACGTTTCTGCTGAGGAGTGCTTCATCATTCCGCTTTTCGTGTTTTCTTCACTGTGTCTCTTGAGGAGTGATTCTTCGTGGAGCTTTTTGTGTTTTCTTCACCTTGTGGCCCCTGACGATTGCTTCAGCGTGCAGCTTTTGGGGTTTTCTTCACTGCGGCCCTGAAGATTGGTACATCGTGCAGCTTTTGGGGTTTTCTTCTCTGCGGCCCTGAGGAGTTCTTCATTGTGCAGCTTTTGGTGTTTTCTTAACTGCGGATGATGCGGAGTTCTCCATTGTCCAGCTTTTGGGGTTCTCTCCACCCCCTTTTCCTCTGAGGGGAGCTTTATTGTTCCGCTTTTGAGGTTCTCTTCACCACGTTTCCCCTGAGGAGTGCTTCGTCATGCAGCTATTCACGTTTTCTTCCCTACAACCTGAGGAGTTCTCCATCGTGCAGCTTTTGGTGTTTTCTTCACTGTGGCCCTGGATTGCTTCATCATGAAGCTTTTGGTTTTTCCTTCATTACGGCCCGGAAGAGTTCTTCATCGTGCAGCTTTTGTGGTTCTCCATACCATGTTTCTGCTGAGGAGTGCTTCATCATTCCGCTTTTCGTGTTTTCTTCACTGTGTCTCTTGAGGAGTGATTCTTCGTGGAGCTTTTTGTGTTTTCTTCACCTTGTGGCCCCTGGGGAGTGCATCATTGTGCAGCTTTTGGTGTTTTCTTCACTGCGGCCCTGAGGATTGCTTCATCGCGCAGCTTTTGGTGTTGTCTTGATTACGGCTCTGAGGAGTTCTGCATCGTGCAGCTCTTGGGGTTCTCCTCACCATGTTTTCCTTGAGAGAGCTTCATTGTGCATTTTTTGGTATTGTTTTCTGCTTGTTGCCCTTGAGAAGTGTTTCATCCTCCAACATGTGGTGTGGTTTTTTCTTGTTTCAGGCCCGTGAGGATTGCAACATCGTGCAGCTTGTGGTGTTTTCCTCACTGTGACCTGTGAGGAGTTGTGCATCGTCCAGATTCTGGGGTTCTGTTCAACACTTTTCCCCTGAGGAAAGCTTCATCGTGCAGCTATTTGTGTTTTCTTCACTACGACCCTGAGGAGAACTTCATCATGCAGGTTTTTGGGTTGTGTTCACCACGTTTTCCCTGAGGATTGCTTCATCATGCAGCTTTTGGGATTTCTTCACTGCAGCCTCTGAGGAGTGCTTTGCTGAGCAGCTTTGGTTGCTTTCTTCACTGCAAGTCGAGGTGTGCTTTTGCGTCCAGCTTTTCGTGTTTGCTTCAGTGCCTTTCGTCTGAGGACTTTTTCATCGTGCAGCTTTTGTGGTTCTCCACACCACGTTTCTGCTGAGGATTGCTTCATCATTCAGCTTTTCATGTTATCTTCAGTGTGGCTCGTGAAGAGTGATGCTCAGTGGAGCTTTTTGTGTTTTCTTCACCTTGTGGCCCCTGAGGTTTGCTTTAGCGTGCAGTTTTTGGTGTTTTCTTCACTGTGGCCCTGGATTGCTTCATCATGAAGCTTTTGATGTTATCTTCAGTGTGGCTTGTCTCTTGAGGAGTGGCTCTTCGTGGAGCTTTTTGTGTTTTCTTCACCTTGTGGCCCCTGAGGATTGCTTCAGCGTGCAGCTTTTGGTGTTTTCTTCACTGCGGCCCTGAAGATTGATACATCGTGCAGCTTTTGGGGTTTTCTTCTCTGCGGCCCTGAGGAGTTCTTCATTGTGCAGCTTTTGGTGTTTTCTCAACTGCGGATGATGCGGAGTTCTCCATTGTCCAGCTTTTGTGGTTCTCTCCACCCCCTTTTACCTCTGAGGAGAGCTTTATTGTTCCGCTTTTGAGGTTCTCTTCACCACGTTTCCCCTGAGGAGTGCTTCGTCATGCAGCTATTCACGTTTTCTTCCCTACAACCTGAGGAGTTCTCCATCGTGCAGCTTTTGGTGTTTTCTTCACTGTGGCCCTGGATTGCTTCATCATGAAGCTTTTGGTTTTTCCTTCATTACGGCCCGGAAGAGTTCTTCATCGTGCAGCTTTTGTGGTTCTCCATACCATGTTTCTGCTGAGGAGTGCTTCATCATTCCGCTTTTCGTGTTTTCTTCACTGTGTCTCTTGAGGAGTGATTCTTCGTGGAGCTTTTTGTGTTTTCTTCACCTTGTGGCCCCTGGGGAGTGCATCATTGTGCAGCTTTTGGGTTTTCTTCTCTGCGGCCCTGAGGATTGCTTCATCGCGCAGCTTTTGGTGTTGTCTTGATTACGGCTCTGAGGAGTTCTGCATCGTGCAGCTCTTGGGGTTCTCCTCACCATGTTTTCCTAGAGAGAGCTTCATTGTGCATTTTTTGGTATTGTTTTCTGCTTGTTGCCCTTGAGAAGTGTTTCATCCTCCAACATGTGGTGTGGTTTTCTCTTGTTTCAGGCCCTGAGGATTGCGTCATTGTGCAGCTTTAGGTGTTTTCTTCACTGCGGCCCTGAGATTGCTTCATCGTGCAGCTTTTGGTGTTGTCTTGATTACGGCTCTGAGGAGTTCTGCATCGTGCAACTCTTGAGGCTCTCCTCACCATGTTTTCCTTGAGAGAGCTTCATTGTGCATTTTTTGGTATTGTTTTCTGCTTGTTGCCCTTGAGAAGTGTTTCATCCTCCAACATGTGGTGTGGTTTTTTCTTGTTTCAGGCCCGTGAGGATTGCAACATCGTGCAGCTTGTGGTGTTTTCCTCACTGTGACCTGTGAGGAGTTGTGCATCGTCCAGATTCTGGGGTTCTGTTCAAACACTTTTCCCCTGAGGAAAGCTTCATCGTGCAGCTATTTGTGTTTTCTTCACTACGACCCTGAGGAGAACTTCATCATGCAGGTTTTTGGGTTGTGTTCACCACGTTTTCCCTGAGGATTGCTTCATCATGCAGCTTTTGGGATTTCTTCACTGCAGCCTCTGAGGAGTGCTTTGCTGAGCAGCTTTGGTTGCTTTCTTCACTGCAAGTCGAGGTGTGCTTTTGCATCCAGCTTTTCATGTTTGCTTCAGTGCCTTTCCTCTGAGGACTTTTTCATCGTGCAGCTTTTGTGGTTCTCCACACCACGTTTCTGCTGAGGATTGCTTCATCATTCAGCTTTTCATGATATCTTCAGTGTGGCTCGTGAAGAGTGATGCTCAGTGGAGCTTTTTGTGTTTTCTTCACCTTGTGGCCCCTGAGGATTGCTTTAGCGTGCAGCTTTTGGTGTTTTCTTCACTGTGGCCCTGGATTGCTTCATCATGAAGCTTTTGGTTTTTCCTTCATTACGGCCCTGAGGAGTTCTTCATCATGCAGCTTTTGTGGTTCTCCATACCACGTTTCTGCTGAGGAGTGCTTCATCATTCCGCTTTTCGTGTTTTCTTCACTGTGTCTCTTGAGGAGTGATTCTTCGTGGAGCTTTTTGTGTTTTCTTCACCTTGTGGCCCCTGACGATTGCTTCAGCGTGCAGCTTTTGGGGTTTTCTTCACTGCGGCCCTGAAGATTGGTACATCGTGCAGCTTTTGGGGTTTTCTTCTCTGCGGCCCTGAGGAGTTCTTCATTGTGCAGCTTTTGGTGTTTTCTTAACTGCGGATGATGCGGAGTTCTCCATTGTCCAGCTTTTGGGGTTCTCTCCACCCCCTTTTCCTCTGAGGAGAGCTTTATTGTTCCGCTTTTGAGGTTCTCTTCACCACGTTTCCCCTGAGGAGTGCTTCGTCATGCAGCTATTCACGTTT
Source organism: Cygnus atratus (assembly GCF_013377495.2). NCBI lineage: Eukaryota > Metazoa > Chordata > Aves > Anseriformes > Anatidae > Cygnus > Cygnus atratus. The sequence continues at coordinate 36,249 of NW_026110029.1, read as the reverse complement.
TCTTCCCTACAACCTGAGGAGTTCTCCATCGTGCAGCTTTTGGTGTTTTCTTCACTGTGGCCCTGGATTGCTTCATCATGAAGCTTTTGGTTTTTCCTTCATTACGGCCCGGAAGAGTTCTTCATCGTGCAGCTTTTGTGGTTCTCCATACCATGTTTCTGCTGAGGAGTGCTTCATCATTCCGCTTTTCGTGTTTTCTTCACTGTGTCTCTTGAGGAGTGATTCTTCGTGGAGCTTTTTGTGTTTTCTTCACCTTGTGGCCCCTGGGGAGTGCATCATTGTGCAGCTTTTGGTGTTTTCTTCACTGCGGCCCTGAGGATTGCTTCATCGCGCAGCTTTTGGTGTTGTCTTGATTACGGCTCTGAGGAGTTCTGCATCGTGCAGCTCTTGGGGTTCTCCTCACCATGTTTTCCTTGAGAGAGCTTCATTGTGCATTTTTTTGGTATTGTTTTCTGCTTGTTGCCCTTGAGAAGTGTTTCATCCTCCAACATGTGGTGTGGTTTTTTCTTGTTTCAGGCCCGTGAGGATTGCAACATCGTGCAGCTTGTGGTGTTTTCCTCACTGTGACCTGTGAGGAGTTGTGCATCGTCCAGATTCTGGGGTTCTGTTCAACACTTTTCCCCTGAGGAAAGCTTCATCGTGCAGCTATTTGTGTTTTCTTCACTACGACCCTGAGGAGAACTTCATCATGCAGGTTTTTGGGTTGTGTTCACCACGTTTTCCCTGAGGATTGCTTCATCATGCAGCTTTTGGGATTTCTTCACTGCAGCCTCTGAGGAGTGCTTTGCTGAGCAGCTTTGGTTGCTTTCTTCACTGCAAGTCGAGGTGTGCTTTTGCGTCCAGCTTTTCGTGTTTGCTTCAGTGCCTTTCGTCTGAGGACTTTTTCATCGTGCAGCTTTTGTGGTTCTCCACACCACGTTTCTGCTGAGGATTGCTTCATCATTCAGCTTTTCATGTTATCTTCAGTGTGGCTCGTGAAGAGTGATGCTCAGTGGAGCTTTTTGTGTTTTCTTCACCTTGTGGCCCCTGAGGTTTGCTTTAGCGTGCAGTTTTTGGTGTTTTCTTCACTGTGGCCCTGGATTGCTTCATCATGAAGCTTTTGATGTTATCTTCAGTGTGGCTCATGAAGAGTGATGCTCAGTGGAGCTTTTTGTGTTTTCTTCACCTTGTGGCCCCTGAGGATTGCTTCAGCGTGCAGCTTTTGGTGTTTTCTTCACTGCGGCCCTGAGGATTGCTTCATCGCGCAGCTTTTGGGGTTTTCTTCACTGTGGCCCTGAGGAGTTCTTCATTGTGCAGCAATTTGGTGTTTACTTAACTGCGGATGATGCGGAGTTCTCCATTGTCCAGCTTTTGGGGTTCTCTCCACCCCTTTTCCTCTGAGGAGAGCTTTATCGTTCCGCTTTTGAGGTTCTCTTCACCACCTTTCCCCTGAGGAGTGCTTCATCGTACAGCTATTCACGTTTTCTTCCCTACAACCTGAGGAGAACTTCATTGTCCAGCTTTTGGTGTTTTCTTCACTGTGGCACTTCAGGAGTAATTCTTCATTGCACTTTTAATGTTTTCTTCATCTTGTAGCCCCTGAGGAGTTCTCCATCGTGCAGCTTTTGGTGTTTTCTTCACTGTGGCCCTGGATTGCTTCATCATGAAGCTTTTGGTTTTTCCTTCATTACGGCCCGGAAGAGTTCTTCATCGTGCAGCTTTTGTGGTTCTCCATACCATGTTTCTGCTGAGGAGTGCTTCATCATTCCGCTTTTCGTGTTTTCTTCACTGTGTCTCTTGAGGAGTGATTCTTCGTGGAGCTTTTTGTGTTTTCTTCACCTTGAGGCCCCTGAGGTTGTGTCATTGTGCAGCTTTTGGTGTTTTCTTCACTGCGGCCCTGAAGATCGCTTCATCGTGCAGCTTTTTGGTGTTTTCTTAATTACGGCTCTGAGGAGTTCTGCGTCGTGCAACTCTTGAGGCTCTCCTCACCATGATTTCCTTGAGAGAGCTTCATTGTGCATTTTTTGGTATTGTTTTCTGCTTGTTGCCCTTGAGAAGTGTTTCATCCTCCAACATGTGGTGTGGTTTTTTCTTGTTTCAGGCCCGTGAGGATTGCAACATCGTGCAGCTTGTGGTGTTTTCCTCACTGTGACCTGTGAGGAGTTGTGCATCGTCCAGATTCTGGGGTTCTGTTCAAAACTTTTCCCCTGAGGAAAGCTTCATCGTGCAGCTATTTGTGTTTTCTTCACTACGACCCTGAGGAGAACTTCATCATGCAGGTTTTTCGGGTTGTGTTCACCACGTTTTCCCTGAGGATTGCTTCATCGTGCAGCTTTTGGGATTTCTTCACTGCAGCCTCTGAGGAGTGCTTTGCTGAGCAGCTTTGGTTGCTTTCTTCACTGCAAGTCGAGGTGTGCTTTTGCGTCCAGCTTTTCGTGTTTGCTTCAGTGCCTTTCCTCTGAGGACTTTTTCATCGTGCAGCTTTTGTGGTTCTCCACACCACGTTTCTGCTGAGGATTGCTTCATCATTCAGCTTTTCATGTTATCTTCAGTGTGGCTCGTGAAGAGTGATGCTCAGTGGAGCTTTTTGTGTTTTCTTCACCTTGTGGCCCCTGAGGATTTGCTTTAGCGTGTGGTTTTTGGTGTTTTCTTCACTGTGGCCCTGGATTGCTTCATCATGAAGCTTTTGGTTTTTCCTTCATTACGGCCCTGAGGAGTTCTTCATCATGCAGCTTTTGTGGTTCTCCATACCACGTTTCTGCTGAGGAGTGCTTCATCATTCCGCTTTTCGTGTTTTCTTCACTGTGTCTCTTGAGGAGTGGTTCTTCGTGGAGCTTTTTGTGTTTTCTTCACCTTGTGGCCCCTGAGGATTGCTTCAGCGTGCAGCTTTTGGTGTTTTCTTCACTGCGGCCCTGAAGATTGGTACATCGTGCAGCTTTTGGGGTTTTCTTCTCTGCGGCCCTGAGGAGTTCTTCATTGTGCAGCTTTTGGTGTTTTCTTAACTGCGGATGATGCGGAGTTCTCCATTGTCCAGCTTTTGGGGTTCTCTCCACCCCCTTTTCCTCTGAGGAGAGCTTTATTGTTCCGCTTTTGAGGTTCTCTTCACCACGTTTCCCCTGAGGAGTGCTTCGTCATGCAGCTATTCACGTTTTCTTCCCTACAACCTGAGGAGTTCTCCATCGTGCAGCTTTTGGTGTTTTCTTCACTGTGGCCCTGGATTGCTTCATCATGAAGCTTTTGGTTTTTCCTTCATTACGGCCCGGAAGAGTTCTTCATCGTGCAGCTTTTGTGGTTCTCCATACCATGTTTCTGCTGAGGAGTGCTTCATCATTCCGCTTTTCGTGTTTTCTTCACTGTGTCTCTTGAGGAGTGATTCTTCGTGGAGCTTTTTGTGTTTTCTTCACCTTGTGGCCCCTGGGGAGTGCATCATTGTGCAGCTTTTGGTGTTTTCTTCACTGCGGCCCTGAGGATTGCTTCATCGCGCAGCTTTTGGTGTTGTCTTGATTACGGCTCTGAGGAGTTCTGCATCGTGCAGCTCTTGGGGTTCTCCTCACCATGTTTTCCTAGAGAGAGCTTCATTGTGCATTTTTTGGTATTGTTTTCTGCTTGTTGCCCTTGAGAAGTGTTTCATCCTCCAACATGTGGTGTGGTTTTTTCTTGTTTCAGGCCTGTGAGGATTGCGTCATTGTGCAGCTTGTGGTGTTTTCTTCACTGCGGCCCTGAAGATTGGTTCATCGTGCAGCTTTTGGTGTTGTCTTGATTACGGCTCTGAGGAGTTCTGCGTCGTGCAACTCTTGAGGCTCTCCTCACCATGATTTCCTTGAGAGAGCTTCATTGTGCATTTTTTGGTATTGTTTTCTGCTTGTTGCCCTTGAGAAGTGTTTCATCCTCCAACATGTGGTGTGGTTTTTTCTTGTTTCAGGCCCGTGAGGATTGCAACATCATGCAGCTTGTGGTGTTTTCCTCACTGTGACCTGTGAGGAGTTGTGCATCATCCAGATTCTGGGGTTCTGTTCAAAACTTTTCCCCTGAGGAAAGCTTCATCGTGCAGCTATTTGTGTTTTCTTCACTACGACCCTGAGGAGAACTTCATCATGCAGGTTTTCGGGTTGTGTTCACCACGTTTTCCCTGAGGATTGCTTCATCGTGCAGCTTTTGGGATTTCTTCACTGCAGCCTCTGAGGAGTGCTTTGCTGAGCAGCTTTGGTTGCTTTCTTCACTGCAAGTCGAGGTGTGCTTTTGTGTCCAGCTTTTCGTGTTTGCTTCAGTGCCTTTCCTCTGAGGACTTTTTCATCGTGCAGCTTTTGTGGTTCTCCACACCACGTTTCTGCTGAGGATTGCTTCATCATTCAGCTTTTCATGTTATCTTCAGTGTGGCTCGTGAAGAGTGATGCTCAGTGGAGCTTTTTGTGTTTTCTTCACCTTGTGGCCCCTGAGGATTGCTTTAGCGTGTGGTTTTTGGTGTTTTCTTCACTGTGGCCCTGGATTGCTTCATCATGAAGCTTTTGGTTTTTCCTTCATTACGGCCCTGAGGAGTTCTTCATCATGCAGCTTTTGTGGTTCTCCATACCACGTTTCTGCTGAGGAGTGCTTCATCATTCCGCTTTTTGTGTTTTCTTCACTGTGTCTCTTGAGGAGTGGTTCTTTGTGGAGCTTTTTGTGTTTTCTTCACCTTGTGGCCCCTGAGGATTGCTTCAGCGTGCAGCTTTTGGGGTTTTCTTCTCTGCGGCCCTGAGGAGTTCTTCATTGTGCAGCTTTTGGTGTTTTCTTAACTGCGGATGATGCGGAGTTCTCCATTGTCCAGCTTTTGGGGTTCTCTCCACCCCCTTTTCCTCTGAGGAGAGCTTTATTGTTCCGCTTTTGAGGTTCTCTTCACCACGTTTCCCCTGAGGAGTGCTTCGTCATGCAGCTATTCACGTTTTCTTCCCTACAACCTGAGGAGTTCTCCATCATGCAGCTTTTGGTGTTTTCTTCACTGTGGCCCTGGATTGCTTCATCATGAAGCTTTTGGTTTTTCCTTCATTACGGCCCGGAAGAGTTCTTCATCGTGCAGCTTTTGTGGTTCTCCATACCATGTTTCTGCTGAGGAGTGCTTCATCATTCCGCTTTTCGTGTTTTCTTCACTGTGTCTCTTCAGGAGTGATTCTTCGTGGAGCTTTTTGTGTTTTCTTCACCTTGTGGCCCCTGGGGAGTGCATCATTGTGCAGCTTTTGGTGTTTTCTTCACTGCGGCCCTGAGGATTGCTTCATCGCGCAGCTTTTGGTGTTGTCTTGATTACGGCTCTGAGGAGTTCTGCATCGTGCAGCTCTTGGGGTTCTCCTCACCATGTTTTCCTAGAGAGAGCTTCATTGTGCATTTTTTGGTATTGTTTTCTGCTTGTTGCCCTTGAGAAGTGTTTCATCCTCCAACATGTGGTGTGGTTTTTTCTTGTTTCATGCCCCTGAGGATTGCGTCTTTGTGCAGCTTTAGGTGTTTTCTTCACTGCGGCCCTGAAGATCGCTTCATCATGAAGTTTTTGGTTTTTCCTTCATTACGGCCCTGAGGAGTTCTTCATCATGCAGCTTTTGTGGTTCTCCATACCACGTTTCTGCTGAGGAGTTCTTCATCATTCCGCTTTTCGTGTTTTCTTCACTGTGTCTCTTGAGGAGTGGTTCTTCGTGGAGCTTTTTGTGTTTTCTTCACCTTGTGGCCCCTGAGGATTGCTTCAGCGTGCAGCTTTTGGTGTTTTCTTCACTGTGGCCCTGAAGATTGCTTCATTGTGCAGCTTTTGGTGTTCTCTTCACTGCGGATGATGCGGAGTTCTCCATTGTCCAGCTTTTGGGGTTCTCTCCACCCCCTTTTCCTCTGAGGAGAGCTTTATTGTTCCGCTTTTGAGGTTCTCTTCACCACGTTTCCCCTGAGGAGTGCTTCATCGTGCAGCTATTCACGTTTTCTTCCCTACAACCTGAGGAGAACTTCATTGTCCAGCTTTTGGTGTTTTCTTGACTGTGGCACTTCAGGAGTAATTCTTCATTGCACTTTTCATGTTTTCTTCATCTTGTAGCCCCTGAGGAGTTCTCCATCGTGCAGCTTTTGGTGTTTTCTTCACTGTGGCCCTGGATTGCTTCATCATGAAGCTTTTGGTTTTTCCTTCATTACGGCCCGGAAGAGTTCTTCATCGTGCAGCTTTTGTGGTTCTCCATACCATGTTTCTGCTGAGGAGTGCTTCATCATTCCGCTTTTCGTGTTTTCTTCACTGTGTCTCTTGAGGAGTGATTCTTCGTGGAGCTTTTTGTGTTTTCTTCACCTTGAGGCCCCTGAGGTTTGTGTCATTGTGCAGCTTTTGGTGTTTTCTTCACTGCGGCCCTGAAGATCGCTTCATCGTGCAGTTTTTGGTGTTTTCTTAATTACGGCTCTGAGGAGTTCTGCGTCGTGCAACTCTTGAGGCTCTCCTCACCATGATTTCCTTGAGAGAGCTTCATTGTGCATTTTTTGGTATTGTTTTCTGCTTGTTGCCCTTGAGAAGTGTTTCATCCTCCAACATGTGGTGTGGTTTTTTCTTGTTTCAGGCCTGTGAGGATTGCAACATCGTGCAGCTTGTGGTGTTTTCCTCACTGTGACCTGTGAGGAGTTGTGCATCGTCCAGATTCTGGGGTTCTGTTCAAAACTTTTCCCCTGAGGAAAGCTTCATCGTGCAGCTATTTGTGTTTTCTTCACTACGACCCTGAGGAGAACTTCATCATGCAGGTTTTCGGGTTGTGTTCACCACGTTTTCCCTGAGGATTGCTTCATCGTGCAGCTTTTGGGATTTCTTCACTGCAGCCTCTGAGGAGTGCTTTGCTGAGCAGCTTTGGTTGCTTTCTTCACTGCAAGTCGAGGTGTGCTTTTGTGTCCAGCTTTTCGTGTTTGCTTCAGTGCCTTTCCTCTGAGGACTTTTTCATCGTGCAGCTTTTGTGGTTCTCCACACCACGTTTCTGCTGAGGATTGCTTCATCATTCAGCTTTTCATGTTATCTTCAGTGTGGCTCGTGAAGAGTGATGCTCAGTGGAGCTTTTTGTGTTTTCTTCACCTTGTGGCCCCTGAGGATTGCTTTAGCGTGTGGTTTTTGGTGTTTTCTTCACTGTGGCCCTGGATTGCTTCATCATGAAGCTTTTGGTTTTTCCTTCATTACGGCCCTGAGGAGTTCTTCATCATGCAGCTTTTGTGGTTCTCCATACCACGTTTCTGCTGAGGAGTGCTTCATCATTCCGCTTTTCGTGTTTTCTTCACTGTGTCTCTTGAGGAGTGGTTCTTCGTGGAGCTTTTTGTGTTTTCTTCACCTTGTGGCCCCTGAGGATTGCTTCAGCGTGCAGCTTTTGGTGTTTTCTTCATTGCGGCCCTGAAGATTGGTACATCGTGCAGCTTTTGGGGTTTTCTTCTCTGCGGCCCTGAGGAGTTCTTCATTGTGCAGCTTTTGGTGTTTTCTTAACTGCGGATGATGCGGAGTTCTCCATTGTCCAGCTTTTGGGGTTCTCTCCACCTCCTTTTCCTCTGAGGAGAGCTTTATTGTTCCGCTTTTGAGGTTCTCTTCACCACGTTTCCCCTGAGGAGTGCTTCGTCATGCAGCTATTCACGTTTTCTTCCCTACAACCTGAGGAGTTCTCCATCGTGCAGCTTTTGGTGTTTTCTTCACTGTGGCCCTGGATTGCTTCATCATGAAGCTTTTGGTTTTTCCTTCATTACGGCCCGGAAGAGTTCTTCATCGTGCAGCTTTTGTGGTTCTCCATACCATGTTTCTGCTGAGGAGTGCTTCATCATTCCGCTTTTCGTGTTTTCTTCACTGTGTCTCTTGAGGAGTGATTCTTCGTGGAGCTTTTTGTGTTTTCTTCACCTTGTGGCCCCTGGGGAGTGCATCATTGTGCAGCTTTTGGTGTTTTCTTCACTGCGGCCCTGAGGATTGCTTCATCGCGCAGCTTTTGGTGTTGTCTTGATTACGGCTCTGAGGAGTTCTGCATCGTGCAGCTCTTGGGGTTCTCCTCACCATGTTTTCCTAGAGAGAGCTTCATTGTGCATTTTTTGGTATTGTTTTCTGCTTGTTGCCCTTGAGAAGTGTTTCATCCTCCAACATGTGGTGTGGTTTTTTCTTGTTTCAGGCCTGTGAGGATTGCGTCATTGTGCAGCTTGTGGTGTTTTCTTCACTGCGGCCCTGAAGATTGGTTCATCGTGCAGCTTTTGGTGTTGTCTTGATTACGGCTCTGAGGAGTTCTGCGTCGTGCAAGTCTTGAGGCTCTCCTCACCATGATTTCCTTGAGAGAGCTTCATTGTGCATTTTTTGGTATTGTTTTCTGCTTGTTGCCCTTGAGAAGTGTTTCATCCTCCAACATGTGGTGTGGTTTTTTCTTGTTTCAGGCCCGTGAGGATTGCAACATCATGCAGCTTGTGGTGTTTTCCTCACTGTGACCTGTGAGGAGTTGTGCATCATCCAGATTCTGGGGTTCTGTTCAAAACTTTTCCCCTGAGGAAAGCTTCATCGTGCAGCTATTTGTGTTTTCTTCACTACGACCCTGAGGAGAACTTCATCATGCAGGTTTTCGGGTTGTGTTCACCACGTTTTCCCTGAGGATTGCTTCATCGTGCAGCTTTTGGGATTTCTTCACTGCAGCCTCTGAGGAGTGCTTTGCTGAGCAGCTTTGGTTGCTTTCTTCACTGCAAGTCGAGGTGTGCTTTTGTGTCCAGCTTTTCGTGTTTGCTTCAGTGCCTTTCCTCTGAGGACTTTTTCATCGTGCAGCTTTTGTGGTTCTCCACACCACGTTTCTGCTGAGGATTGCTTCATCATTCAGCTTTTCATGTTATCTTCAGTGTGGCTCGTGAAGAGTGATGCTCAGTGGAGCTTTTTGTGTTTTCTTCACCTTGTGGCCCCTGAGGATTGCTTTAGCGTGTGGTTTTTGGTGTTTTCTTCACTGTGGCCCTGGATTGCTTCATCATGAAGCTTTTGGTTTTTCCTTCATTACGGCCCTGAGGAGTTCTTCATCATGCAGCTTTTGTGGTTCTCCATACCACGTTTCTGCTGAGGAGTGCTTCATCATTCCGCTTTTTGTGTTTTCTTCACTGTGTCTCTTGAGGAGTGGTTCTTTGTGGAGCTTTTTGTGTTTTCTTCACCTTGTGGCCCCTGAGGATTGCTTCAGCGTGCAGCTTTTGGGGTTTTCTTCTCTGCGGCCCTGAGGAGTTCTTCATTGTGCAGCTTTTGGTGTTTTCTTAACTGCGGATGATGCGGAGTTCTCCATTGTCCAGCTTTTGGGGTTCTCTCCACCCCCTTTTCCTCTGAGGAGAGCTTTATTGTTCCGCTTTTGAGGTTCTCTTCACCACGTTTCCCCTGAGGAGTGCTTCGTCATGCAGCTATTCACGTTTTCTTCCCTACAACCTGAGGAGTTCTCCATCATGCAGCTTTTGGTGTTTTCTTCACTGTGGCCCTGGATTGCTTCATCATGAAGCTTTTGGTTTTTCCTTCATTACGGCCCGGAAGAGTTCTTCATCGTGCAGCTTTTGTGGTTCTCCATACCATGTTTCTGCTGAGGAGTGCTTCATCATTCCGCTTTTCGTGTTTTCTTCACTGTGTCTCTTCAGGAGTGATTCTTCGTGGAGCTTTTTGTGTTTTCTTCACCTTGAGGCCCCTGAGGTTTGTGTCATTGTGCAGCTTTTGGTGTTTTCTTCACTGCGGCCCTGAAGATCGCTTCATCGTGCAGTTTTTGGTGTTTTCTTAATTACGGCTCTGAGGAGTTCTGCGTCGTGCAACTCTTGAGGCTCTCCTCACCATGATTTCCTTGAGAGAGCTTCATTGTGCATTTTTTGGTATTGTTTTCTGCTTGTTGCCCTTGAGAAGTGTTTCATCCTCCAACATGTGGTGTGGTTTTTTCTTGTTTCAGGCCCGTGAGGATTGCAACATCGTGCAGCTTGTGGTGTTTTCCTCACTGTGACCTGTGAGGAGTTGTGCATCGTCCAGATTCTGGGGTTCTGTTCAACACTTTTCCCCTGAGGAAAGCTTCATCGTGCAGCTATTTGTGTTTTCTTCACTACGACCCTGAGGAGAACTTCATCATGCAGGTTTTCGGGTTGTGTTCACCACGTTTTCCCTGAGGATTGCTTCATCGTGCAGCTTTTGGGATTTCTTCACTGCAGCCTCTGAGGAGTGCTTTGCTGAGCAGCTTTGGTTGCTTTCTTCACTGCAAGTCGAGGTGTGCTTTTGCGTCCAGCTTTTCGTGTTTGCTTCAGTGCCTTTCCTCTGAGGACTTTTTCATCGTGCAGCTTTTGTGGTTCTCCACACCACGTTTCTGCTGAGGATTGCTTCATCATTCAGCTTTTCATGTTATCTTCAGTGTGGCTCGTGAAGAGTGATGCTCAGTGGAGCTTTTTGTGTTTTCTTCACCTTGTGGCCCCTGAGGATTGCTTTAGCGTGTGGTTTTTGGTGTTTTCTTCACTGTGGCCCTGGATTGCTTCATCATGAAGCTTTTGGTTTTTCCTTCATTACGGCCCTGAGGAGTTCTTCATCATGCAGCTTTTGTGGTTCTCCATACCACGTTTCTGCTGAGGAGTGCTTCATCATTCCGCTTTTCGTGTTTTCTTCACTGTGTCTCTTGAGGAGTGGTTCTTCGTGGAGCTTTTTGTGTTTTCTTCACCTTGTGGCCCCTGAGGATTGCTTCAGCGTGCAGCTTTTGGTGTTTTCTTCACTGCGGCCCTGAAGATTGGTACATCGTGCAGCTTTTGGGGTTTTCTTCTCTGCGGCCCTGAGGAGTTCTTCATTGTGCAGCTTTTGGTGTTTTCTTAACTGCGGATGATGCGGAGTTCTCCATTGTCCAGCTTTTGGGGTTCTCTCCACCTCCTTTTCCTCTGAGGAGAGCTTTATTGTTCCGCTTTTGAGGTTCTCTTCACCACGTTTCCCCTGAGGAGTGCTTCGTCATGCAGCTATTCACGTTTTCTTCCCTACAACCTGAGGAGTTCTCCATCATGCAGCTTTTGGTGTTTTCTTCACTGTGGCCCTGGATTGCTTCATCATGAAGCTTTTGGTTTTTCCTTCATTACGGCCCGGAAGAGTTCTTCATCGTGCAGCTTTTGTGGTTCTCCATACCATGTTTCTGCTGAGGAGTGCTTCATCATTCCGCTTTTCGTGTTTTCTTCACTGTGTCTCTTCAGGAGTGATTCTTCGTGGAGCTTTTTGTGTTTTCTTCACCTTGAGGCCCCTGAGGTTTGTGTCATTGTGCAGCTTTTGGTGTTTTCTTCACTGCGGCCCTGAAGATCGCTTCATCGTGCAGTTTTTGGTGTTTTCTTAATTACGGCTCTGAGGAGTTCTGCGTCGTGCAACTCTTGAGGCTCTCCTCACCATGATTTCCTTGAGAGAGCTTCATTGTGCATTTTTTGGTATTGTTTTCTGCTTGTTGCCCTTGAGAAGTGTTTCATCCTCCAACATGTGGTGTGGTTTTTTCTTGTTTCAGGCCCGTGAGGATTGCAACATCGTGCAGCTTGTGGTGTTTTCCTCACTGTGACCTGTGAGGAGTTGTGCATCGTCCAGATTCTGGGGTTCTGTTCAAAACTTTTCCCCTGAGGAAAGCTTCATCGTGCAGCTATTTGTGTTTTCTTCACTACGACCCTGAGGAGAACTTCATCATGCAGGTTTTCGGGTTGTGTTCACCACGTTTTCCCTGAGGATTGCTTCATCGTGCAGCTTTTGGGATTTCTTCACTGCAGCCTCTGAGGAGTGCTTTGCTGAGCAGCTTTGGTTGCTTTCTTCACTGCAAGTCGAGGTGTGCTTTTGCGTCCAGCTTTTCGTGTTTGCTTCAGTGCCTTTCCTCTGAGGACTTTTTCATCGTGCAGCTTTTGTGGTTCTCCACACCACGTTTCTGCTGAGGATTGCTTCATCATTCAGCTTTTCATGTTATCTTCAGTGTGGCTCGTGAAGAGTGATGCTCAGTGGAGCTTTTTGTGTTTTCTTCACCTTGTGGCCCCTGAGGATTGCTTTAGCGTGTGGTTTTTGGTGTTTTCTTCACTGTGGCCCTGGATTGCTTCATCATGAAGCTTTTGGTTTTTCCTTCATTACGGCCCTGAGGAGTTCTTCATCATGCAGCTTTTGTGGTTCTCCATACCACGTTTCTGCTGAGGAGTGCTTCATCATTCCGCTTTTCGTGTTTTCTTCACTGTGTCTCTTGAGGAGTGGTTCTTCGTGGAGCTTTTTGTGTTTTCTTCACCTTGTGGCCCCTGAGGATTGCTTCAGCGTGCAGCTTTTGGTGTTTTCTTCACTGCGGCCCTGAAGATTGGTACATCGTGCAGCTTTTGGGGTTTTCTTCTCTGCGGCCCTGAGGAGTTCTTCATTGTGCAGCTTTTGGTGTTTTCTTAACTGCGGATGATGCGGAGTTCTCCATTGTCCAGCTTTTGGGGTTCTCTCCACCTCCTTTTCCTCTGAGGAGAGCTTTATTGTTCCGCTTTTGAGGTTCTCTTCACCACGTTTCCCCTGAGGAGTGCTTCGTCATGCAGCTATTCACGTTTTCTTCCCTACAACCTGAGGAGTTCTCCATCGTGCAGCTTTTGGTGTTTTCTTCACTGTGGCCCTGGATTGCTTCATCATGAAGCTTTTGGTTTTTCCTTCATTACGGCCCGGAAGAGTTCTTCATCGTGCAGCTTTTGTGGTTCTCCATACCATGTTTCTGCTGAGGAGTGCTTCATCATTCCGCTTTTCGTGTTTTCTTCACTGTGTCTCTTGAGGAGTGATTCTTCGTGGAGCTTTTTGTGTTTTCTTCACCTTGTGGCCCCTGGGGAGTGCATCATTGTGCAGCTTTTGGTGTTTTCTTCACTGCGGCCCTGAGGATTGCTTCATCGCGCAGCTTTTGGTGTTGTCTTGATTACGGCTCTGAGGAGTTCTGCATCGTGCAGCTCTTGGGGTTCTCCTCACCATGTTTTCCTAGAGAGAGCTTCATTGTGCATTTTTTGGTATTGTTTTCTGCTTGTTGCCCTTGAGAAGTGTTTCATCCTCCAACATGTGGTGTGGTTTTTTCTTGTTTCAGGCCTGTGAGGATTGCGTCATTGTGCAGCTTGTGGTGTTTTCTTCACTGCGGCCCTGAAGATTGGTTCATCGTGCAGCTTTTGGTGTTGTCTTGATTACGGCTCTGAGGAGTTCTGCGTCGTGCAAGTCTTGAGGCTCTCCTCACCATGATTTCCTTGAGAGAGCTTCATTGTGCATTTTTTGGTATTGTTTTCTGCTTGTTGCCCTTGAGAAGTGTTTCATCCTCCAACATGTGGTGTGGTTTTTTCTTGTTTCAGGCCCGTGAGGATTGCAACATCATGCAGCTTGTGGTGTTTTCCTCACTGTGACCTGTGAGGAGTTGTGCATCATCCAGATTCTGGGGTTCTGTTCAAAACTTTTCCCCTGAGGAAAGCTTCATCGTGCAGCTATTTGTGTTTTCTTCACTACGACCCTGAGGAGAACTTCATCATGCAGGTTTTCGGGTTGTGTTCACCACGTTTTCCCTGAGGATTGCTTCATCGTGCAGCTTTTGGGATTTCTTCACTGCAGCCTCTGAGGAGTGCTTTGCTGAGCAGCTTTGGTTGCTTTCTTCACTGCAAGTCGAGGTGTGCTTTTGTGTCCAGCTTTTCGTGTTTGCTTCAGTGCCTTTCCTCTGAGGACTTTTTCATCGTGCAGCTTTTGTGGTTCTCCACACCACGTTTCTGCTGAGGATTGCTTCATCATTCAGCTTTTCATGTTATCTTCAGTGTGGCTCGTGAAGAGTGATGCTCAGTGGAGCTTTTTGTGTTTTCTTCACCTTGTGGCCCCTGAGGATTGCTTTAGCGTGTGGTTTTTGGTGTTTTCTTCACTGTGGCCCTGGATTGCTTCATCATGAAGCTTTTGGTTTTTCCTTCATTACGGCCCTGAGGAGTTCTTCATCATGCAGCTTTTGTGGTTCTCCATACCACGTTTCTGCTGAGGAGTGCTTCATCATTCCGCTTTTTGTGTTTTCTTCACTGTGTCTCTTGAGGAGTGGTTCTTTGTGGAGCTTTTTGTGTTTTCTTCACCTTGTGGCCCCTGAGGATTGCTTCAGCGTGCAGCTTTTGGGGTTTTCTTCTCTGCGGCCCTGAGGAGTTCTTCATTGTGCAGCTTTTGGTGTTTTCTTAACTGCGGATGATGCGGAGTTCTCCATTGTCCAGCTTTTGGGGTTCTCTCCACCCCCTTTTCCTCTGAGGAGAGCTTTATTGTTCCGCTTTTGAGGTTCTCTTCACCACGTTTCCCCTGAGGAGTGCTTCGTCATGCAGCTATTCACGTTTTCTTCCCTACAACCTGAGGAGTTCTCCATCATGCAGCTTTTGGTGTTTTCTTCACTGTGGCCCTGGATTGCTTCATAATGAAGCTTTTGGTTTTTCCTTCATTACGGCCCGGAAGAGTTCTTCATCGTGCAGCTTTTGTGGTTCTCCATACCATGTTTCTGCTGAGGAGTGCTTCATCATTCCGCTTTTCGTGTTTTCTTCACTGTGTCTCTTCAGGAGTGATTCTTCGTGGAGCTTTTTGTGTTTTCTTCACCTTGTGGCCCCTGGGGAGTGCATCATTGTGCAGCTTTTGGTGTTTTCTTCACTGCGGCCCTGAGGATTGCTTCATCGCGCAGCTTTTGGTGTTGTCTTGATTACGGCTCTGAGGAGTTCTGCATCGTGCAGCTCTTGGGGTTCTCCTCACCATGTTTTCCTAGAGAGAGCTTCATTGTGCATTTTTTGGTATTGTTTTCTGCTTGTTGCCCTTGAGAAGTGTTTCATCCTCCAACATGTGGTGTGGTTTTTTCTTGTTTCATGCCCCTGAGGATTGCGTCTTTGTGCAGCTTTAGGTGTTTTCTTCACTGCGGCCCTGAAGATCGCTTCATCATGAAGTTTTTGGTTTTTCCTTCATTACGGCCCTGAGGAGTTCTTCATCATGCAGCTTTTGTGGTTCTCCATACCACGTTTCTGCTGAGGAGTTCTTCATCATTCCGCTTTTCGTGTTTTCTTCACTGTGTCTCTTGAGGAGTGGTTCTTCGTGGAGCTTTTTGTGTTTTCTTCACCTTGTGGCCCCTGAGGATTGCTTCAGCGTGCAGCTTTTGGTGTTTTCTTCACTGTGGCCCTGAAGATTGCTTCATTGTGCAGCTTTTGGTGTTCTCTTCACTGCGGATGATGCGGAGTTCTCCATTGTCCAGCTTTTGGGGTTCTCTCCACCCCCTTTTCCTCTGAGGAGAGCTTTATTGTTCCGCTTTTGAGGTTCTCTTCACCACGTTTCCCCTGAGGAGTGCTTCATCGTGCAGCTATTCACGTTTTCTTCCCTACAACCTGAGGAGAACTTCATTGTCCAGCTTTTGGTGTTTTCTTGACTGTGGCACTTCAGGAGTAATTCTTCATTGCACTTTTCATGTTTTCTTCATCTTGTAGCCCCTGAGGAGTTCTCCATCGTGCAGCTTTTGGTGTTTTCTTCACTGTGGCCCTGGATTGCTTCATCATGAAGCTTTTGGTTTTTCCTTCATTACGGCCCGGAAGAGTTCTTCATCGTGCAGCTTTTGTGGTTCTCCATACCATGTTTCTGCTGAGGAGTGCTTCATCATTCCGCTTTTCGTGTTTTCTTCACTGTGTCTCTTGAGGAGTGATTCTTCGTGGAGCTTTTTGTGTTTTCTTCACCTTGAGGCCCCTGAGGTTTGTGTCATTGTGCAGCTTTTGGTGTTTTCTTCACTGCGGCCCTGAAGATCGCTTCATCGTGCAGTTTTTGGTGTTTTCTTAATTACGGCTCTGAGGAGTTCTGCGTCGTGCAACTCTTGAGGCTCTCCTCACCATGATTTCCTTGAGAGAGCTTCATTGTGCATTTTTTGGTATTGTTTTCTGCTTGTTGCCCTTGAGAAGTGTTTCATCCTCCAACATGTGGTGTGGTTTTTTCTTGTTTCAGGCCTGTGAGGATTGCAACATCGTGCAGCTTGTGGTGTTTTCCTCACTGTGACCTGTGAGGAGTTGTGCATCGTCCAGATTCTGGGGTTCTGTTCAAAACTTTTCCCCTGAGGAAAGCTTCATCGTGCAGCTATTTGTGTTTTCTTCACTACGACCCTGAGGAGAACTTCATCATGCAGGTTTTCGGGTTGTGTTCACCACGTTTTCCCTGAGGATTGCTTCATCGTGCAGCTTTTGGGATTTCTTCACTGCAGCCTCTGAGGAGTGCTTTGCTGAGCAGCTTTGGTTGCTTTCTTCACTGCAAGTCGAGGTGTGCTTTTGCGTCCAGCTTTTCGTGTTTGCTTCAGTGCCTTTCCTCTGAGGACTTTTTCATCGTGCAGCTTTTGTGGTTCTCCACACCACGTTTCTGCTGAGGATTGCTTCATCATTCAGCTTTTCATGTTATCTTCAGTGTGGCTCGTGAAGAGTGATGCTCAGTGGAGCTTTTTGTGTTTTCTTCACCTTGTGGCCCCTGAGGATTGCTTTAGCGTGTGGTTTTTGGTGTTTTCTTCACTGTGGCCCTGGATTGCTTCATCATGAAGCTTTTGGTTTTTCCTTCATTACGGCCCTGAGGAGTTCTTCATCATGCAGCTTTTGTGGTTCTCCATACCACGTTTCTGCTGAGGAGTGCTTCATCATTCCGCTTTTTGTGTTTTCTTCACTGTGTCTCTTGAGGAGTGGTTCTTCGTGGAGCTTTTTGTGTTTTCTTCACCTTGTGGCCCCTGAGGATTGCTTCAGCGTGCAGCTTTTGGTGTTTTCTTCATTGCGGCCCTGAAGATTGGTACATCGTGCAGCTTTTGGGGTTTTCTTCTCTGCGGCCCTGAGGAGTTCTTCATTGTGCAGCTTTTGGTGTTTTCTTAACTGCGGATGATGCGGAGTTCTCCATTGTCCAGCTTTTGGGGTTCTCTCCACCTCCTTTTCCTCTGAGGAGAGCTTTATTGTTCCGCTTTTGAGGTTCTCTTCACCACGTTTCCCCTGAGGAGTGCTTCGTCATGCAGCTATTCACGTTTTCTTCCCTACAACCTGAGGAGTTCTCCATCGTGCAGCTTTTGGTGTTTTCTTCACTGTGGCCCTGGATTGCTTCATCATGAAGCTTTTGGTTTTTCCTTCATTACGGCCCGGAAGAGTTCTTCATCGTGCAGCTTTTGTGGTTCTCCATACCATGTTTCTGCTGAGGAGTGCTTCATCATTCCGCTTTTCGTGTTTTCTTCACTGTGTCTCTTGAGGAGTGATTCTTCGTGGAGCTTTTTGTGTTTTCTTCACCTTGTGGCCCCTGGGGAGTGCATCATTGTGCAGCTTTTGGTGTTTTCTTCACTGCGGCCCTGAGGATTGCTTCATCGCGCAGCTTTTGGTGTTGTCTTGATTACGGCTCTGAGGAGTTCTGCATCGTGCAGCTCTTGGGGTTCTCCTCACCATGTTTTCCTAGAGAGAGCTTCATTGTGCATTTTTTGGTATTGTTTTCTGCTTGTTGCCCTTGAGAAGTGTTTCATCCTCCAACATGTGGTGTGGTTTTTTCTTGTTTCAGGCCTGTGAGGATTGCGTCATTGTGCAGCTTGTGGTGTTTTCTTCACTGCGGCCCTGAAGATTGGTTCATCGTGCAGCTTTTCGTGTTGTCTTGATTACGGCTCTGAGGAGTTCTGCGTCGTGCAAGTCTTGAGGCTCTCCTCACCATGATTTCCTTGAGAGAGCTTCATTGTGCATTTTTTGGTATTGTTTTCTGCTTGTTGCCCTTGAGAAGTGTTTCATCCTCCAACATGTGGTGTGGTTTTTTCTTGTTTCAGGCCCGTGAGGATTGCAACATCATGCAGCTTGTGGTGTTTTCCTCACTGTGACCTGTGAGGAGTTGTGCATCATCCAGATTCTGGGGTTCTGTTCAAAACTTTTCCCCTGAGGAAAGCTTCATCGTGCAGCTATTTGTGTTTTCTTCACTACGACCCTGAGGAGAACTTCATCATGCAGGTTTTCGGGTTGTGTTCACCACGTTTTCCCTGAGGATTGCTTCATCGTGCAGCTTTTGGGATTTCTTCACTGCAGCCTCTGAGGAGTGCTTTGCTGAGCAGCTTTGGTTGCTTTCTTCACTGCAAGTCGAGGTGTGCTTTTGCGTCCAGCTTTTCGTGTTTGCTTCAGTGCCTTTCCTCTGAGGACTTTTTCATCGTGCAGCTTTTGTGGTTCTCCACACCACGTTTCTGCTGAGGATTGCTTCATCATTCAGCTTTTCATGTTATCTTCAGTGTGGCTCGTGAAGAGTGATGCTCAGTGGAGCTTTTTGTGTTTTCTTCACCTTGTGGCCCCTGAGGATTGCTTTAGCGTGTGGTTTTTGGTGTTTTCTTCACTGTGGCCCTGGATTGCTTCATCATGAAGCTTTTGGTTTTTCCTTCATTACGGCCCTGAGGAGTTCTTCATCATGCAGCTTTTGTGGTTCTCCATACCACGTTTCTGCTGAGGAGTGCTTCATCATTCCGCTTTTTGTGTTTTCTTCACTGTGTCTCTTGAGGAGTGGTTCTTCGTGGAGCTTTTTGTGTTTTCTTCACCTTGTGGCCCCTGAGGATTGCTTCAGCGTGCAGCTTTTGGGGTTTTCTTCTCTGCGGCCCTGAGGAGTTCTTCATTGTGCAGCTTTTGGTGTTTTCTTAACTGCGGATGATGCGGAGTTCTCCATTGTCCAGCTTTTGGGGTTCTCTCCACCCCCTTTTCCTCTGAGGAGAGCTTTATTGTTCCGCTTTTGAGGTTCTCTTCACCACGTTTCCCCTGAGGAGTGCTTCGTCATGCAGCTATTCACGTTTTCTTCCCTACAACCTGAGGAGTTCTCCATCATGCAGCTTTTGGTGTTTTCTTCACTGTGGCCCTGGATTGCTTCATCA
This sequence comes from Cygnus atratus, assembly GCF_013377495.2. Taxonomy (NCBI): domain Eukaryota; kingdom Metazoa; phylum Chordata; class Aves; order Anseriformes; family Anatidae; genus Cygnus; species Cygnus atratus. The sequence continues at coordinate 17,485 of NW_026110029.1, read as the reverse complement.
TGAAGCTTTTGGTTTTTCCTTCATTACGGCCCGGAAGAGTTCTTCATCGTGCAGCTTTTGTGGTTCTCCATACCATGTTTCTGCTGAGGAGTGCTTCATCATTCCGCTTTTCGTGTTTTCTTCACTGTGTCTCTTCAGGAGTGATTCTTCGTGGAGCTTTTTGTGTTTTCTTCACCTTGTGGCCCCTGGGGAGTGCATCATTGTGCAGCTTTTGGTGTTTTCTTCACTGCGGCCCTGAGGATTGCTTCATCGCGCAGCTTTTGGTGTTGTCTTGATTACGGCTCTGAGGAGTTCTGCATCGTGCAGCTCTTGGGGTTCTCCTCACCATGTTTTCCTAGAGAGAGCTTCATTGTGCATTTTTTGGTATTGTTTTCTGCTTGTTGCCCTTGAGAAGTGTTTCATCCTCCAACATGTGGTGTGGTTTTTTCTTGTTTCATGCCCCTGAGGATTGCGTCTTTGTGCAGCTTTAGGTGTTTTCTTCACTGCGGCCCTGAAGATCGCTTCATCATGAAGTTTTTGGTTTTTCCTTCATTACGGCCCTGAGGAGTTCTTCATCATGCAGCTTTTGTGGTTCTCCATACCACGTTTCTGCTGAGGAGTTCTTCATCATTCCGCTTTTCGTGTTTTCTTCACTGTGTCTCTTGAGGAGTGGTTCTTCGTGGAGCTTTTTGTGTTTTCTTCACCTTGTGGCCCCTGAGGATTGCTTCAGCGTGCAGCTTTTGGTGTTTTCTTCACTGTGGCCCTGAAGATTGCTTCATTGTGCAGCTTTTGGTGTTCTCTTCACTGCGGATGATGCGGAGTTCTCCATTGTCCAGCTTTTGGGGTTCTCTCCACCCCCTTTTCCTCTGAGGAGAGCTTTATTGTTCCGCTTTTGAGGTTCTCTTCACCACGTTTCCCCTGAGGAGTGCTTCATCGTGCAGCTATTCACGTTTTCTTCCCTACAACCTGAGGAGAACTTCATTGTCCAGCTTTTGGTGTTTTCTTGACTGTGGCACTTCAGGAGTAATTCTTCATTGCACTTTTCATGTTTTCTTCATCTTGTAGCCCCTGAGGAGTTCTCCATCGTGCAGCTTTTGGTGTTTTCTTCACTGTGGCCCTGGATTGCTTCATCATGAAGCTTTTGGTTTTTCCTTCATTACGGCCCGGAAGAGTTCTTCATCGTGCAGCTTTTGTGGTTCTCCATACCATGTTTCTGCTGAGGAGTGCTTCATCATTCCGCTTTTCGTGTTTTCTTCACTGTGTCTCTTGAGGAGTGATTCTTCGTGGAGCTTTTTGTGTTTTCTTCACCTTGAGGCCCCTGAGGTTTGTGTCATTGTGCAGCTTTTGGTGTTTTCTTCACTGCGGCCCTGAAGATCGCTTCATCGTGCAGTTTTTGGTGTTTTCTTAATTACGGCTCTGAGGAGTTCTGCGTCGTGCAACTCTTGAGGCTCTCCTCACCATGATTTCCTTGAGAGAGCTTCATTGTGCATTTTTTGGTATTGTTTTCTGCTTGTTGCCCTTGAGAAGTGTTTCATCCTCCAACATGTGGTGTGGTTTTTTCTTGTTTCAGGCCCGTGAGGATTGCAACATCGTGCAGCTTGTGGTGTTTTCCTCACTGTGACCTGTGAGGAGTTGTGCATCGTCCAGATTCGGGGGTTCTGTTCAACACTTTTCCCCTGAGGAAAGCTTCATCGTGCAGCTATTTGTGTTTTCTTCACTACGACCCTGAGGAGAACTTCATCATGCAGGTTTTCGGGTTGTGTTCACCACGTTTTCCCTGAGGATTGCTTCATCGTGCAGCTTTTGGGATTTCTTCACTGCAGCCTCTGAGGAGTGCTTTGCTGAGCAGCTTTGGTTGCTTTCTTCACTGCAAGTCGAGGTGTGCTTTTGCGTCCAGCTTTTCGTGTTTGCTTCAGTGCCTTTCCTCTGAGGACTTTTTCATCGTGCAGCTTTTGTGGTTCTCCACACCACGTTTCTGCTGAGGATTGCTTCATCATTCAGCTTTTCATGTTATCTTCAGTGTGGCTCGTGAAGAGTGATGCTCAGTGGAGCTTTTTGTGTTTTCTTCACCTTGTGGCCCCTGAGGATTGCTTTAGCGTGTGGTTTTTGGTGTTTTCTTCACTGTGGCCCTGGATTGCTTCATCATGAAGCTTTTGGTTTTTCCTTCATTACGGCCCTGAGGAGTTCTTCATCATGCAGCTTTTGTGGTTCTCCATACCACGTTTCTGCTGAGGAGTGCTTCATCATTCCGCTTTTTGTGTTTTCTTCACTGTGTCTCTTGAGGAGTGGTTCTTTGTGGAGCTTTTTGTGTTTTCTTCACCTTGTGGCCCCTGAGGATTGCTTCAGCGTGCAGCTTTTGGGGTTTTCTTCTCTGCGGCCCTGAGGAGTTCTTCATTGTGCAGCTTTTGGTGTTTTCTTAACTGCGGATGATGCGGAGTTCTCCATTGTCCAGCTTTTGGGGTTCTCTCCACCCCCTTTTCCTCTGAGGAGAGCTTTATTGTTCCGCTTTTGAGGTTCTCTTCACCACGTTTCCCCTGAGGAGTGCTTCGTCATGCAGCTATTCACGTTTTCTTCCCTACAACCTGAGGAGTTCTCCATCATGCAGCTTTTGGTGTTTTCTTCACTGTGGCCCTGGATTGCTTCATCATGAAGCTTTTGGTTTTTCCTTCATTACGGCCCGGAAGAGTTCTTCATCGTGCAGCTTTTGTGGTTCTCCATACCATGTTTCTGCTGAGGAGTGCTTCATCATTCCGCTTTTCGTGTTTTCTTCACTGTGTCTCTTGAGGAGTGATTCTTCGTGGAGCTTTTTGTGTTTTCTTCACCTTGTGGCCCCTGGGGAGTGCATCATTGTGCAGCTTTTGGTGTTTTCTTCACTGCGGCCCTGAGGATTGCTTCATCGCGCAGCTTTTGGTGTTGTCTTGATTACGGCTCTGAGGAGTTCTGCATCGTGCAGCTCTTGGGGTTCTCCTCACCATGTTTTCCTAGAGAGAGCTTCATTGTGCATTTTTTGGTATTGTTTTCTGCTTGTTGCCCTTGAGAAGTGTTTCATCCTCCAACATGTGGTGTGGTTTTTTCTTGTTTCATGCCCCTGAGGATTGCGTCTTTGTGCAGCTTTAGGTGTTTTCTTCACTGCGGCCCTGAAGATCGCTTCATCATGAAGTTTTTGGTTTTTCCTTCATTACGGCCCTGAGGAGTTCTTCATCATGCAGCTTTTGTGGTTCTCCATACCACGTTTCTGCTGAGGAGTTCTTCATCATTCCGCTTTTCGTGTTTTCTTCACTGTGTCTCTTGAGGAGTGGTTCTTCGTGGAGCTTTTTGTGTTTTCTTCACCTTGTGGCCCCTGAGGATTGCTTCAGCGTGCAGCTTTTGGTGTTTTCTTCACTGTGGCCCTGAAGATTGCTTCATTGTGCAGCTTTTGGTGTTCTCTTCACTGCGGATGATGCGGAGTTCTCCATTGTCCAGCTTTTGGGGTTCTCTCCACCCCCTTTTCCTCTGAGGAGAGCTTTATTGTTCCGCTTTTGAGGTTCTCTTCACCACGTTTCCCCTGAGGAGTGCTTCATCGTGCAGCTATTCACGTTTTCTTCCCTACAACCTGAGGAGAACTTCATTGTCCAGCTTTTGGTGTTTTCTTGACTGTGGCACTTCAGGAGTAATTCTTCATTGCACTTTTCATGTTTTCTTCATCTTGTAGCCCCTGAGGAGTTCTCCATCGTGCAGCTTTTGGTGTTTTCTTCACTGTGGCCCTGGATTGCTTCATCATGAAGCTTTTGGTTTTTCCTTCATTACGGCCCGGAAGAGTTCTTCATCGTGCAGCTTTTGTGGTTCTCCATACCATGTTTCTGCTGAGGAGTGCTTCATCATTCCGCTTTTCGTGTTTTCTTCACTGTGTCTCTTGAGGAGTGATTCTTCGTGGAGCTTTTTGTGTTTTCTTCACCTTGTGGCCCCTGGGGAGTGCATCATTGTGCAGCTTTTGGTGTTTTCTTCACTGCGGCCCTGAGGATTGCTTCATCGCGCAGCTTTTGGTGTTGTCTTGATTACGGCTCTGAGGAGTTCTGCATCGTGCAACTCTTGAGGCTCTCCTCAGCATGATTTCCTTGAGAGAGCTTCATTGTGCATTTTTTGGTATTGTTTTCTGCTTGTTGCCCTTGAGAAGTGTTTCATCCTCCAACATGTGGTGTGGTTTTTTCTTGTTTCAGGCCCGTGAGGATTGCAACATCGTGCAGTTTGTGGTGTTTTCCTCACTGTGACCTGTGAGGAGTTGTGCATCGTCCAGATTCTGGGGTTCTGTTCAACACTTTTCCCCTGAGGAAAGCTTCATCGTGCAGCTATTTGTGTTTTCTTCACTACGACCCTGAGGAGAACTTCATCATGCAGGTTTTTGGGTTGTGTTCACCACGTTTTCCCTGAGGATTGCTTCATCGTGCAGCTTTTGGGATTTCTTCACTGCAGCCTCTGAGGAGTGCTTTGCTGAGCAGCTTTGGTTGCTTTCTTCACTGCAAGTCGAGGTGTGCTTTTGCGTCCAGCTTTTCGTGTTTGCTTCAGTGCCATTCCTCTGAGGACTTTTTCATCGTGCAGCTTTTGTGGTTCTCCACACCACGTTTCTGCTGAGGATTGCTTCATCATTCAGCTTTTCATGTTATCTTCAGTGTGGCTCGTGAAGAGTGATGCTCAGTGGAGCTTTTTGTGTTTTCTTCACCTTGTGGCCCCTGAGGTTTGCTTTAGCGTGCGGTTTTTGGTGTTTTCTTCACTGTGGCCCTGGATTGCTTCATCATGAAGCTTTTGGTTTTTCCTTCATTACGGCCCTGAGGAGTTCTTCATCATGCAGCTTTTGTGGTTCTCCATACCACGTTTCTGCTGAGGAGTGCTTCATCATTCCGCTTTTCGTGTTTTCTTCACTGTGTCTCTTGAGGAGTGGTTCTTCGTGGAGCTTTTTGTGTTTTCTTCACCTTGTGGCCCCGGAGGATTGCTTCAGCGTGCAGCTTTTGGGGTTTTCTTCTCTGCGGCCCTGAGGAGTTCTTCATTGTGCAGCTTTTGGTGTTTTCTTAACTGCGGATGATGCGGAGTTCTCCATTGTCCAGCTTTTGGGGTTCTCTCCACCCCCTTTTCCTCTGAGGAGAGCTTTATTGTTCCGCTTTTGAGGTTCTCTTCACCACGTTTCCCCTGAGGAGTGCTTCGTCATGCAGCTATTCACGTTTTCTTCCCTACAACCTGAGGAGTTCTCCATCGTGCAGCTTTTGGTGTTTTCTTCACTGTGGCCCTGGATTGCTTCATCATGAAGCTTTTGGTTTTTCCTTCATTACGGCCCGGAAGAGTTCTTCATCGTGCAGCTTTTGTGGTTCTCCATACCATGTTTCTGCTGAGGAGTGCTTCATCATTCCGCTTTTCGTGTTTTCTTCACTGTGTCTCTTGAGGAGTGATTCTTCGTGGAGCTTTTTGTGTTTTCTTCACCTTGTGGCCCCTGGGGAGTGCATCATTGTGCAGCTTTTGGTGTTTTCTTCACTGCGGCCCTGAGGATTGCTTCATCGCGCAGCTTTTGGTGTTGTCTTGATTACGGCTCTGAGGAGTTCTGCATCGTGCAGCTCTTGGGGTTCTCCTCACCATGTTTTCCTAGAGAGAGCTTCATTGTGCATTTTTTGGTATTGTTTTCTGCTTGTTGCCCTTGAGAAGTGTTTCATCCTCCAACATGTGGTGTGGTTTTTTCTTGTTTCAGGCCCGTGAGGATTGCAACATCGTGCAGCTTGTGGTGTTTTCTTCACTGTGACCTGTGAGGAGTTGTGCATCGTCCAGCTTCTGGGGTTCTGTTCAACACTTTTCCCCTGAGGAAAGCTTCATCGTGCAGCTATTTGTGTTTTCTTCACTACGACCCTGAGGAGAACTTCATCATGCAGGTTTTCGGGTTGTGTTCACCACGTTTTCCCTGAGGATTGCTTCATCATGCAGCTTTTGGGATTTCTTCACTGCAGCCTCTGAGGAGTGCTTTGCTGAGCAGCTTTGGTTGCTTTCTTCACTGCAAGTCGAGGTGTGCTTTTGCGTCCAGCTTTTCGTGTTTGCTTCAGTGCCTTTCCTCTGAGGACTTTTTCATCGTGCAGCTTTTGTGGTTCTCCACACCACGTTTCTGCTGAGGATTGCTTCATCATTCAGCTTTTCATGTTATCTTCAGTGTGGCTTGTGAAGAGTGATGCTCAGTGGAGCTTTTTGTGTTTTCTTCACCTTGTGGCCCCTGAGGATTGCTTTAGCGTGTGGTTTTTGGTGTTTTCTTCACTGTGGCCCTGGATTGCTTCATCATGAAGCTTTTGGTTTTTCCTTCATTACGGCCCTGAGGAGTTCTTCATCATGCAGCTTTTGTGGTTCTCCATACCACGTTTCTGCTGAGGAGTGCTTCATCATTCCGCTTTTTGTGTTTTCTTCACTGTGTCTCTTGAGGAGTGGTTCTTCGTGGAGCTTTTTGTGTTTTCTTCACCTTGTGGCCCCTGAGGATTGCTTCAGCGTGCAGCTTTTGGTGTTTTCTTCACTGCGGCCCTGAAGATTGGTACATCGTGCAGCTTTTGGGGTTTTCTTCTCTGCGGCCCTGAGGAGTTCTTCATTGTGCAGCTTTTGGTGTTTTCTTAACTGCGGATGATGCGGAGTTCTCCATTGTCCAGCTTTTGGGGTTCTCTCCCCCCCCTTTCCCCTGAGGAGAGCTTCATTGTTCCGCTTTTGAGGTTCTCTTCACCACGTTTCCCCTGAGGAGTGCTTCGTCATGCAGCTATTCACGTTTTCTTCCCTACAACCTGAGGAGTTCTCCATCGTGCAGCTTTTGGTGTTTTCTTCACTGTGGCCCTGGATTGCTTCATCATGAAGCTTTTGGTTTTTCCTTCATTACGGCCCGGAAGAGTTCTTCATCGTGCAGCTTTTGTGGTTCTCCATACCATGTTTCTGCTGAGGAGTGCTTCATCATTCCGCTTTTCGTGTTTTCTTCACTGTGTCTCTTGAGGAGTGATTCTTCGTGGAGCTTTTTGTGTTTTCTTCACCTTGTGGCCCCTGGGGAGTGCATCATTGTGCAGCTTTTGGTGTTTTCTTCACTGCGGCCCTGAGGATTGCTTCATCGCGCAGCTTTTGGTGTTGTCTTGATTACGGCTCTGAGGAGTTCTGCATCGTGCAGCTCTTGGGGTTCTCCTCACCATGTTTTCCTAGAGAGAGCTTCATTGTGCATTTTTTGGTATTGTTTTCTGCTTGTTGCCCTTGAGAAGTGTTTCATCCTCCAACATGTGGTGTGGTTTTTTCTTGTTTCATGCCCCTGAGGATTGCGTCTTTGTGCAGCTTTAGGTGTTTTCTTCACTGCGGCCCTGAAGATCGCTTCATCATGAAGTTTTTGGTTTTTCCTTCATTACGGCCCTGAGGAGTTCTTCATCATGCAGCTTTTGTGGTTCTCCATACCACGTTTCTGCTGAGGAGTTCTTCATCATTCCGCTTTTCGTGTTTTCTTCACTGTGTCTCTTGAGGAGTGGTTCTTCGTGGAGCTTTTTGTGTTTTCTTCACCTTGTGGCCCCTGAGGATTGCTTCAGCGTGCAGCTTTTGGTGTTTTCTTCACTGTGGCCCTGAAGATTGCTTCATTGTGCAGCTTTTGGGGTTTTCTTCACTGTGGCCCTGAGGAGTTCTTCATTGTGCAGCTTTTGGTGTTCTCTTCACTGCGGATGATGCGGAGTTCTCCATTGTCCAGCTTTTGGGGTTCTCTCCACCCCCTTTTCCTCTGAGGAGAGCTTTATTGTTCCGCTTTTGAGGTTCTCTTCACCACGTTTCCCCTGAGGAGTGCTTCATCGTGCAGCTATTCACGTTTTCTTCCCTACAACCTGAGGAGAACTTCATTGTCCAGCTTTTGGTGTTTTCTTGACTGTGGCACTTCAGGAGTAATTCTTCATTGCACTTTTCATGTTTTCTTCATCTTGTAGCCCCTGAGGAGTTCTCCATCGTGCAGCTTTTGGTGTTTTCTTCACTGTGGCCCTGGATTGCTTCATCATGAAGCTTTTGGTTTTTCCTTCATTACGGCCCGGAAGAGTTCTTCATCGTGCAGCTTTTGTGGTTCTCCATACCATGTTTCTGCTGAGGAGTGCTTCATCATTCCGCTTTTCGTGTTTTCTTCACTGTGTCTCTTGAGGAGTGATTCTTCGTGGAGCTTTTTGTGTTTTCTTCACCTTGTGGCCCCTGGGGAGTGCATCATTGTGCAGCTTTTGGTGTTTTCTTCACTGCGGCCCTGAGGATTGCTTCATCGCGCAGCTTTTGGTGTTGTCTTGATTACGGCTCTGAGGAGTTCTGCATCGTGCAGCTCTTGGGGTTCTCCTCACCATGTTTTCCTAGAGAGAGCTTCATTGTGCATTTTTTGGTATTGTTTTCTGCTTGTTGCCCTTGAGAAGTGTTTCATCCTCCAACATGTGGTGTGGTTTTTTCTTGTTTCAGGCCTGTGAGGATTGCGTCATTGTGCAGCTTGTGGTGTTTTCTTCACTGCGGCCCTGAAGATTGGTTCATCGTGCAGCTTTTGGTGTTGTCTTGATTACGGCTCTGAGGAGTTCTGCGTCGTGCAAGTCTTGAGGCTCTCCTCACCATGATTTCCTTGAGAGAGCTTCATTGTGCATTTTTTGGTATTGTTTTCTGCTTGTTGCCCTTGAGAAGTGTTTCATCCTCCAACATGTGGTGTGGTTTTTTCTTGTTTCAGGCCCGTGAGGATTGCAACATCATGCAGCTTGTGGTGTTTTCCTCACTGTGACCTGTGAGGAGTTGTGCATCATCCAGATTCTGGGGTTCTGTTCAAAACTTTTCCCCTGAGGAAAGCTTCATCGTGCAGCTATTTGTGTTTTCTTCACTACGACCCTGAGGAGAACTTCATCATGCAGGTTTTCGGGTTGTGTTCACCACGTTTTCCCTGAGGATTGCTTCATCGTGCAGCTTTTGGGATTTCTTCACTGCAGCCTCTGAGGAGTGCTTTGCTGAGCAGCTTTGGTTGCTTTCTTCACTGCAAGTCGAGGTGTGCTTTTGCGTCCAGCTTTTCGTGTTTGCTTCAGTGCCTTTCCTCTGAGGACTTTTTCATCGTGCAGCTTTTGTGGTTCTCCACACCACGTTTCTGCTGAGGATTGCTTCATCATTCAGCTTTTCATGTTATCTTCAGTGTGGCTCGTGAAGAGTGATGCTCAGTGGAGCTTTTTGTGTTTTCTTCACCTTGTGGCCCCTGAGGATTGCTTTAGCGTGTGGTTTTTGGTGTTTTCTTCACTGTGGCCCTGGATTGCTTCATCATGAAGCTTTTGGTTTTTCCTTCATTACGGCCCTGAGGAGTTCTTCATCATGCAGCTTTTGTGGTTCTCCATACCACGTTTCTGCTGAGGAGTGCTTCATCATTCCGCTTTTTGTGTTTTCTTCACTGTGTCTCTTGAGGAGTGGTTCTTCGTGGAGCTTTTTGTGTTTTCTTCACCTTGTGGCCCCTGAGGATTGCTTCAGCGTGCAGCTTTTGGGGTTTTCTTCTCTGCGGCCCTGAGGAGTTCTTCATTGTGCAGCTTTTGGTGTTTTCTTAACTGCGGATGATGCGGAGTTCTCCATTGTCCAGCTTTTGGGGTTCTCTCCACCCCCTTTTCCTCTGAGGAGAGCTTTATTGTTCCGCTTTTGAGGTTCTCTTCACCACGTTTCCCCTGAGGAGTGCTTCGTCATGCAGCTATTCACGTTTTCTTCCCTACAACCTGAGGAGTTCTCCATCATGCAGCTTTTGGTGTTTTCTTCACTGTGGCCCTGGATTGCTTCATCATGAAGCTTTTGGTTTTTCCTTCATTACGGCCCGGAAGAGTTCTTCATCGTGCAGCTTTTGTGGTTCTCCATACCATGTTTCTGCTGAGGAGTGCTTCATCATTCCGCTTTTCGTGTTTTCTTCACTGTGTCTCTTCAGGAGTGATTCTTCGTGGAGCTTTTTGTGTTTTCTTCACCTTGTGGCCCCTGGGGAGTGCATCATTGTGCAGCTTTTGGTGTTTTCTTCACTGCGGCCCTGAGGATTGCTTCATCGCGCAGCTTTTGGTGTTGTCTTGATTACGGCTCTGAGGAGTTCTGCATCGTGCAGCTCTTGGGGTTCTCCTCACCATGTTTTCCTAGAGAGAGCTTCATTGTGCATTTTTTGGTATTGTTTTCTGCTTGTTGCCCTTGAGAAGTGTTTCATCCTCCAACATGTGGTGTGGTTTTTTCTTGTTTCATGCCCCTGAGGATTGCGTCTTTGTGCAGCTTTAGGTGTTTTCTTCACTGCGGCCCTGAAGATCGCTTCATCATGAAGTTTTTGGTTTTTCCTTCATTACGGCCCTGAGGAGTTCTTCATCATGCAGCTTTTGTGGTTCTCCATACCACGTTTCTGCTGAGGAGTTCTTCATCATTCCGCTTTTCGTGTTTTCTTCACTGTGTCTCTTGAGGAGTGGTTCTTCGTGGAGCTTTTTGTGTTTTCTTCACCTTGTGGCCCCTGAGGATTGCTTCAGCGTGCAGCTTTTGGTGTTTTCTTCACTGTGGCCCTGAAGATTGCTTCATTGTGCAGCTTTTGGTGTTCTCTTCACTGCGGATGATGCGGAGTTCTCCATTGTCCAGCTTTTGGGGTTCTCTCCACCCCCTTTTCCTCTGAGGAGAGCTTTATTGTTCCGCTTTTGAGGTTCTCTTCACCACGTTTCCCCTGAGGAGTGCTTCATCGTGCAGCTATTCACGTTTTCTTCCCTACAACCTGAGGAGAACTTCATTGTCCAGCTTTTGGTGTTTTCTTGACTGTGGCACTTCAGGAGTAATTCTTCATTGCACTTTTCATGTTTTCTTCATCTTGTAGCCCCTGAGGAGTTCTCCATCGTGCAGCTTTTGGTGTTTTCTTCACTGTGGCCCTGGATTGCTTCATCATGAAGCTTTTGGTTTTTCCTTCATTACGGCCCGGAAGAGTTCTTCATCGTGCAGCTTTTGTGGTTCTCCATACCATGTTTCTGCTGAGGAGTGCTTCATCATTCCGCTTTTCGTGTTTTCTTCACTGTGTCTCTTGAGGAGTGATTCTTCGTGGAGCTTTTTGTGTTTTCTTCACCTTGAGGCCCCTGAGGTTTGTGTCATTGTGCAGCTTTTGGTGTTTTCTTCACTGCGGCCCTGAAGATCGCTTCATCGTGCAGTTTTTGGTGTTTTCTTAATTACGGCTCTGAGGAGTTCTGCGTCGTGCAACTCTTGAGGCTCTCCTCACCATGATTTCCTTGAGAGAGCTTCATTGTGCATTTTTTGGTATTGTTTTCTGCTTGTTGCCCTTGAGAAGTGTTTCATCCTCCAACATGTGGTGTGGTTTTTTCTTGTTTCAGGCCCGTGAGGATTGCAACATCGTGCAGCTTGTGGTGTTTTCCTCACTGTGACCTGTGAGGAGTTGTGCATCGTCCAGATTCGGGGGTTCTGTTCAACACTTTTCCCCTGAGGAAAGCTTCATCGTGCAGCTATTTGTGTTTTCTTCACTACGACCCTGAGGAGAACTTCATCATGCAGGTTTTCGGGTTGTGTTCACCACGTTTTCCCTGAGGATTGCTTCATCGTGCAGCTTTTGGGATTTCTTCACTGCAGCCTCTGAGGAGTGCTTTGCTGAGCAGCTTTGGTTGCTTTCTTCACTGCAAGTCGAGGTGTGCTTTTGCGTCCAGCTTTTCGTGTTTGCTTCAGTGCCTTTCCTCTGAGGACTTTTTCATCGTGCAGCTTTTGTGGTTCTCCACACCACGTTTCTGCTGAGGATTGCTTCATCATTCAGCTTTTCATGTTATCTTCAGTGTGGCTCGTGAAGAGTGATGCTCAGTGGAGCTTTTTGTGTTTTCTTCACCTTGTGGCCCCTGAGGATTGCTTTAGCGTGTGGTTTTTGGTGTTTTCTTCACTGTGGCCCTGGATTGCTTCATCATGAAGCTTTTGGTTTTTCCTTCATTACGGCCCTGAGGAGTTCTTCATCATGCAGCTTTTGTGGTTCTCCATACCACGTTTCTGCTGAGGAGTGCTTCATCATTCCGCTTTTTGTGTTTTCTTCACTGTGTCTCTTGAGGAGTGGTTCTTTGTGGAGCTTTTTGTGTTTTCTTCACCTTGTGGCCCCTGAGGATTGCTTCAGCGTGCAGCTTTTGGGGTTTTCTTCTCTGCGGCCCTGAGGAGTTCTTCATTGTGCAGCTTTTGGTGTTTTCTTAACTGCGGATGATGCGGAGTTCTCCATTGTCCAGCTTTTGGGGTTCTCTCCACCCCCTTTTCCTCTGAGGAGAGCTTTATTGTTCCGCTTTTGAGGTTCTCTTCACCACGTTTCCCCTGAGGAGTGCTTCGTCATGCAGCTATTCACGTTTTCTTCCCTACAACCTGAGGAGTTCTCCATCATGCAGCTTTTGGTGTTTTCTTCACTGTGGCCCTGGATTGCTTCATCATGAAGCTTTTGGTTTTTCCTTCATTACGGCCCGGAAGAGTTCTTCATCGTGCAGCTTTTGTGGTTCTCCATACCATGTTTCTGCTGAGGAGTGCTTCATCATTCCGCTTTTCGTGTTTTCTTCACTGTGTCTCTTGAGGAGTGATTCTTCGTGGAGCTTTTTGTGTTTTCTTCACCTTGTGGCCCCTGGGGAGTGCATCATTGTGCAGCTTTTGGTGTTTTCTTCACTGCGGCCCTGAGGATTGCTTCATCGCGCAGCTTTTGGTGTTGTCTTGATTACGGCTCTGAGGAGTTCTGCATCGTGCAGCTCTTGGGGTTCTCCTCACCATGTTTTCCTAGAGAGAGCTTCATTGTGCATTTTTTGGTATTGTTTTCTGCTTGTTGCCCTTGAGAAGTGTTTCATCCTCCAACATGTGGTGTGGTTTTTTCTTGTTTCATGCCCCTGAGGATTGCGTCTTTGTGCAGCTTTAGGTGTTTTCTTCACTGCGGCCCTGAAGATCGCTTCATCATGAAGTTTTTGGTTTTTCCTTCATTACGGCCCTGAGGAGTTCTTCATCATGCAGCTTTTGTGGTTCTCCATACCACGTTTCTGCTGAGGAGTTCTTCATCATTCCGCTTTTCGTGTTTTCTTCACTGTGTCTCTTGAGGAGTGGTTCTTCGTGGAGCTTTTTGTGTTTTCTTCACCTTGTGGCCCCTGAGGATTGCTTCAGCGTGCAGCTTTTGGTGTTTTCTTCACTGTGGCCCTGAAGATTGCTTCATTGTGCAGCTTTTGGTGTTCTCTTCACTGCGGATGATGCGGAGTTCTCCATTGTCCAGCTTTTGGGTTCTCTCCACCCCCTTTTCCTCTGAGGAGAGCTTTATTGTTCCGCTTTTGAGGTTCTCTTCACCACGTTTCCCCTGAGGAGTGCTTCATCGTGCAGCTATTCACGTTTTCTTCCCTACAACCTGAGGAGAACTTCATTGTCCAGCTTTTGGTGTTTTCTTGACTGTGGCACTTCAGGAGTAATTCTTCATTGCACTTTTCATGTTTTCTTCATCTTGTAGCCCCTGAGGAGTTCTCCATCGTGCAGCTTTTGGTGTTTTCTTCACTGTGGCCCTGGATTGCTTCATCATGAAGCTTTTGGTTTTTCCTTCATTACGGCCCGGAAGAGTTCTTCATCGTGCAGCTTTTGTGGTTCTCCATACCATGTTTCTGCTGAGGAGTGCTTCATCATTCCGCTTTTCGTGTTTCTTCACTGTGTCTCTTGAGGAGTGATTCTTCGTGGAGCTTTTTGTGTTTTCTTCACCTTGTGGCCCCTGGGGAGTGCATCATTGTGCAGCTTTTGGTGTTTTCTTCACTGCGGCCCTGAGGATTGCTTCATCGCGCAGCTTTTGGTGTTGTCTTGATTACGGCTCTGAGGAGTTCTGCATCGTGCAACTCTTGAGGCTCTCCTCAGCATGATTTCCTTGAGAGAGCTTCATTGTGCATTTTTTGGTATTGTTTTCTGCTTGTTGCCCTTGAGAAGTGTTTCATCCTCCAACATGTGGTGTGGTTTTTTCTTGTTTCAGGCCCGTGAGGATTGCAACATCGTGCAGCTTGTGGTGTTTTCCTCACTGTGACCTGTGAGGAGTTGTGCATCGTCCAGATTCTGGGGTTCTGTTCAACACTTTTCCCCTGAGGAAAGCTTCATCGTGCAGCTATTTGTGTTTTCTTCACTACGACCCTGAGGAGAACTTCATCATGCAGGTTTTTGGGTTGTGTTCACCACGTTTTCCCTGAGGATTGCTTCATCGTGCAGCTTTTGGGATTTCTTCACTGCAGCCTCTGAGGAGTGCTTTGCTGAGCAGCTTTGGTTGCTTTCTTCACTGCAAGTCGAGGTGTGCTTTTGCGTCCAGCTTTTCGTGTTTGCTTCAGTGCCATTCCTCTGAGGACTTTTTCATCGTGCAGCTTTTGTGGTTCTCCACACCACGTTTCTGCTGAGGATTGCTTCATCATTCAGCTTTTCATGTTATCTTCAGTGTGGCTCGTGAAGAGTGATGCTCAGTGGAGCTTTTTGTGTTTTCTTCACCTTGTGGCCCCTGAGGTTTGCTTTAGCGTGCGGTTTTTGGTGTTTTCTTCACTGTGGCCCTGGATTGCTTCATCATGAAGCTTTGGTTTTTCCTTCATTACGGCCCTGAGGAGTTCTTCATCATGCAGCTTTTGTGGTTCTCCATACCACGTTTCTGCTGAGGAGTGCTTCATCATTCCGCTTTTCGTGTTTTCTTCACTGTGTCTCTTGAGGAGTGGTTCTTCGTGGAGCTTTTTGTGTTTTCTTCACCTTGTGGCCCCGGAGGATTGCTTCAGCGTGCAGCTTTTGGGGTTTTCTTCTCTGCGGCCCTGAGGAGTTCTTCATTGTGCAGCTTTGGTGTTTTTCTTAACTGCGGATGATGCGGAGTTCTCCATTGTCCAGCTTTTGGGGTTCTCTCCACCCCCTTTTCCTCTGAGGAGAGCTTTATTGTTCCGCTTTTGAGGTTCTCTTCACCACGTTTCCCCTGAGGAGTGCTTCGTCATGCAGCTATTCACGTTTTCTTCCCTACAACCTGAGGAGTTCTCCATCGTGCAGCTTTTGGTGTTTTCTTCACTGTGGCCCTGGATTGCTTCATCATGAAGCTTTTGGTTTTTCCTTCATTACGGCCCGGAAGAGTTCTTCATCGTGCAGCTTTTGTGGTTCTCCATACCATGTTTCTGCTGAGGAGTGCTTCATCATTCCGCTTTTCGTGTTTTCTTCACTGTGTCTCTTGAGAGTGATTCTTCGTGGAGCTTTTTGTGTTTTCTTCACCTTGTGGCCCCTGGGGAGTGCATCATTGTGCAGCTTTTGGTGTTTTCTTCACTGCGGCCCTGAGGATTGCTTCATCGCGCAGCTTTTGGTGTTGTCTTGATTACGGCTCTGAGGAGTTCTGCATCGTGCAGCTCTTGGGGTTCTCCTCACCATGTTTTCCTAGAGGGAGCTTCATTGTGCATTTTTTGGTATTGTTTTCTGCTTGTTGCCCTTGAGAAGTGTTTCATCCTCCAACATGTGGTGTGGTTTTTTCTTGTTTCAGGCCCGTGAGGATTGCAACATCGTGCAGCTTGTGGTGTTTTCTTCACTGTGACCTGTGAGGAGTTGTGCATCGTCCAGCTTCTGGGGTTCTGTTCAACACTTTTCCCCTGAGGAAAGCTTCATCGTGCAGCTATTTGTGTTTTCTTCACTACGACCCTGAGGAGAACTTCATCATGCAGGTTTTCGGGTTGTGTTCACCACGTTTTCCCTGAGGATTGCTTCATCATGCAGCTTTTGGGATTTCTTCACTGCAGCCTCTGAGGAGTGCTTTGCTGAGCAGCTTTGGTTGCTTTCTTCACTGCAAGTCGAGGTGTGCTTTTGCGTCCAGCTTTTCGTGTTTGCTTCAGTGCCTTTCCTCTGAGGACTTTTTCATCGTGCAGCTTTTGTGGTTCTCCACACCACGTTTCTGCTGAGGATTGCTTCATCATTCAGCTTTTCATGTTATCTTCAGTGTGGCTTGTGAAGAGTGATGCTCAGTGGAGCTTTTTGTGTTTTCTTCACCTTGTGGCCCCTGAGGATTGCTTTAGCGTGTAGGTTTTTGGTGTTTTCTTCACTGTGGCCCTGGATTGCTTCATCATGAAGCTTTTGGTTTTTCCTTCATTACGGCCCTGAGGAGTTCTTCATCATGCAGCTTTTGTGGTTCTCCATACCACGTTTCTGCTGAGGAGTGCTTCATCATTCCGCTTTTTGTGTTTTCTTCACTGTGTCTCTTGAGGAGTGGTTCTTCGTGGAGCTTTTTGTGTTTTCTTCACCTTGTGGCCCTGAGGATTGCTTCAGCGTGCAGCTTTTGGTGTTTTTCTTCACTGCGGCCCTGAAGATTGGTACATCGTGCAGCTTTTGGGGTTTTCTTCTCTGCGGCCCTGAGGAGTTCTTCATTGTGCAGCTTTTGGTGTTTTCTTAACTGCGGATGATGCGGAGTTCTCCATTGTCCAGCTTTTGGGGTTCTCTCCACCCCCTTTTCCTCTGAGGAGAGCTTTATTGTTCCGCTTTTGAGGTTCTCTTCACCACGTTTCCCTGAGGAGTGCTTCGTCATGCAGCTATTCACGTTTTCTTCCCTACAACCTGAGGAGTTCTCCATCGTGCAGCTTTTGGTGTTTTCTTCACTGTGGCCCTGGATTGCTTCATCATGAAGCTTTTGGTTTTTTCCTTCATTACGGCCCGGAAGAGTTCTTCATCGTGCAGCTTTTGTGGTTCTCCATACCATGTTTCTGCTGAGGAGTGCTTCATCATTCCGCTTTTCGTGTTTTCTTCACTGTGTCTCTTGAGGAGTGATTCTTCGTGGAGCTTTTGTGTTTTTCTTCACCTTGTGGCCCCTGGGGAGTGCATCATTGTGCAGCTTTTGGTGTTTTCTTCACTGCGGCCCTGAGGATTGCTTCATCGCGCAGCTTTTGGTGTTGTCTTGATTACGGCTCTGAGGAGTTCTGCATCGTGCAGCTCTTGGGGTTCTCCTCACCATGTTTTCCTTAGAGAGAGCTTCATTGTGCATTTTTTGGTATTGTTTTCTGCTTGTTGCCCTTGAGAAGTGTTTCATCCTCCAACATGTGGTGTGGTTTTTTTCTTGTTTCAGGCCCCGATTGCGTCATTGTGCAGCTTTAGGTGTTTTCTTCACTGCGGCCCTGAGATTGCTTCATCGTGCAGCTTTTGGTGTTGTCTTGATTACGGCTCTGAGGAGTTCTGCATCGTGCAACTCTTGAGGCTCTCCTCACCATGATTTCCTAGAGAGCTTCATTGTGCATTTTTTGGTATTGTTTTCTGCTTGTTGCCCTTGAGAAGTGTTTCATCCTCCAACATGTGGTGTGGTTTTTTCTTGTTTCAGGCCGTGAGGATTGCAACATCGTGCAGCTTGTGGTGTTTTCCTCACTGTGACCTGTGAGGAGTTGTGCATCGTGCAGCTTCTGGGGTTCCGTTCACACTTTTCCCCTGAGGAAAGCTTCATCGTGCAGCTATTTGTGTTTTCTTCACTACGACCCTGAGGAGAACTTCATCATGCAGGTTTTGGGTTGTGTTCACCACGTTTTCCCTGAGGATTGCTTCATCGTGCAGCTTTTGGGATTTC